>NC_033794.1:2429555-2434748 GCF_001876935.1 Asparagus officinalis | reverse complement strand
GTCAATGCCTAACACGCGTTGCCGGTTTAGTCTTTCACCGATTGAAAAAGATACCAGAATCTAAGTCTGGGGAATTTTATCCCGAATCCTAAGCAGGGATAATTCGGCGCCTAATACGTACCGCCGGTTTGTCCTTTACCGTAAAAAAGTGATCAAGTCTATGTATTCAAATTCATAGCATTATGTCTAAAGGGGTTCATCCCTTTAGCACAACGTTACTTGTGAAACGGACTCAGATAATTCACAGGCTAGCCCGATTCAAACGGTAGTCGGCAAAGGCGTATCAAATCCGTTGACGGCTGAGGATTTGCCAAAAATTCTAGAACTATTATGGTTGATTATTCTAAACAGAATGAGAAATCATAATGAGATTAAAAAAAAGGCACGAACCAAAACATGCTATCATTAACAAAAAGTGTTCAGATACAAACAACCACAAATCACTTTACATTGTATTTTTGACTAATAATTTCTTGCTCAAGCTTGATTAACTCTTCAGCATAAGCACGCTCAAGCTCACGCTACAGCTCGATTTTGAAGGAGTCCTCAGAAGCAGATAAGAGTTGGGCGGCTGCTTCCTCCATCTTGGCTAATCTTTCCCTGGAGAGCATCACTTTGCTGGGTATCACAGCCTTGCTATGCTCCTCCCCGACCTTGGTCACCTCCAAAATAGTTCTTCGCTGTTTTGCTTCCACCAGTTTCTGCTCGAGCTCTGCTATTTCGACGTCAACAGAGGCTAACGACGAGTCGATTTCACGCAAATGAGCCAATCTTTCGGAAAGAACTCCCTCTGCTTGGTCGACACGTCTTCTCTACGCCTAGATCCCAAGTCCGACAGATTCTCGAGATTCACGCCATGACTGTAAACAATGTAAACAAGATAGTGGATGATATAGATAATGAGCTAATGACAATGGCGATATAAGATATGAACATAAATATGAATGAACGCCAAAGCACACTCAAACAAGCAATATGATCACGGAGTTCGGACCTTCCGTCCTACGTCTCCGCTCCCCACTCCCGGGGAGAAATCCACTAACACAATCCGGTTTGGAAGCCGGAACTTCTTCTACACACTCGGTTTTCTAGCTAACCGAAAACTCTACAACTCACACTCTTGCAATCACACTCTACACCCACTAAGTGTTGGACCTAGCCGTATCTCCCTCAAGTGCTCGGTTACAACCTCTCTCTAGGCACGTCAACCGACGCCACTCCTCTTGGGACGATCCCCGACTCTCACCACACACTCCTCACTCGGTGTACAAGTGTATTATAAAGTGAATCTCTCAATAAGCACAATATAACAAATGATTGTTCTCAACTATGGATGACAACTCAATTAAGCACAACTCAAAGTTACAATCTCTCACCACCCAACTATACTATGTATGAAAGATACAATAAGCTCAATGTGGGTGTGTGTAACAATGAGTAAAATAAAATCTAACTCAAATAGCAAGGTATTTATACCCACTCAAGATCTCAACAAAAACCCCAAACCAAAATGACAAAACAGCCCCAGACAGATCAGCTCAGAAATAGCCGTTAGGAGACAACGGCTCTATTGGCGGTCGACCGAAAATTCGCGCGGTCGACCGCGAAGAACAAAAGCCTGAAGAGCTGTTCTGGACAATCGTCGGTCGACCGGTACGGTCGACCGATGGAGCTTTCGGTCGACCGGACCGGTCGACCGACAGACTCTCTGTGGCACAGTGAGCATATGAACTCAGGTTCGGTCGACCGGTTCGGTCGACCGAAAACTGACATATTCAAAAACTGGTTTTTAAAGCTGAACTTTGGAAAACTATTAAAAATAACAAATGAAGTCCAAAAATAATAAAAATTTGGGAAATGTATATAAACATGTATATGAACATGTTACAAAAAGAATTTTCCAAATTGCATTTTCCATTTGTGAAAAATCATCATTTTGCAAAATAGTTCAAAACACGAAAATGTAAACATGTGAATTTTGATATTTTGGCTAAACCATGTTTTGAAACTTTGCACAATGATTATATAGACTTAATAAAATATGTATATGATTATTGTTAAGTCCAAAAACAATGAATACCATATTTTCACAAAATTGCATATTCTATGCAATATATACAAAACCATAAATATGATTTCATTAAATATAAGCTTGTTAAAGAGGAAATCATATGTAGGCATATAAACATGAAACAAAATAGTATTTTCCAATCCTATTCATTTGTTTCATATATAAATTCGAAACCTATTAAACCAAAAACATATATGTATATATATAACTATATATATGCATAGAAACCAAAACTGATGTATATATATATAACTATATATATATACGAAGAAACCAATAAATGTGTGTGTATAGATATTGAGCTTAGAGTATATAACACACATAATATAAAATCTAAAACTACATTACCCAAGCAATCTTGATCTTGATCTTCATTGTAGCTCAACTTGGAACACGTTGCGGATGAAGCTTAAACTTGATCTTTAACTTGAATTGCAAGGCTTCACCGACATTCCGCCAACCTCCTTTGGATATGATCGTGTAGGCTCAATCCATCCAACCTCCAACAACGTTGTTTGTCTACAAAACATAGGAATGCACAAACACTAGACAAACAACATTAGTAGTAAATTATTTGTAAATCATCATCAAAACAAGAAGGCCAACAGGTTCGGTGAGTGAATAGGCTCGAGGCATCACATGTTTCTCTGGGGAAACTAAAATGACCCTACCTCCTGAGGAACCTTTAGAACATCCGGAAGCGCTTGCCGTATTTGTCGCTCAGGAAGCGCCATCGAAGTATAATTACCACACCTATTGATGAAAGATGGGTGATGACTTTGTGAGTTTCATCTGGCAAATCTTCATATAATTCGGCTATATCCGTTATAGGGTTAGCCGCTAGAAGATCACAAATCGTCTGTCCTTTGACCGACTTTTGTTGTTTGAAGTGCAGATCGTATTAGGACAGGAGTAGGGCCAATTTCGCTAGTCTCCAATTCATAGAGGCCGGTTACGTTATGAATATCCGGATTGGGTTAACATTGGAAATGATGTAGATTGTCTGTCCAACGAGATAGTACAACATCTTTTGGATGGCGAACACCAAAGCGAGGCATTCTTTCTCGATCATTGGATACCGAGACTCAGCATCAACCAAAGTTTGACTTAAGTAATAGACGGCCTGTTCGTGACCGTTGTCATCGTCTTGTGCAAGCAAAGCACTTAACGAGTGGTTCATCGCCTTAATATATATCAAGAACGGTTTACCTGATTTCGGTGCCACGAGAACAGGAGGATTCGCCAGATATGCTTTGATATCTTCGAATGCATTTTGACAAGCGTCATCTCAAATGAACGACACGCCCTTCTTCGTGAGCTTGGAAAATGGTTGGCATTTCTCGGATAGATTCGAGATGAACCGATGAATATAGGCTAGCCATCCTTGCAATCCTCTGAGTTCTTTAAGGTTTCTCAGGGGTTGCAATTCATTTATTGCCTTCACTTTGTCGGGGTCAATGCGGATACTTTTCGTGGTGACGACGAATCCTTGCAATTCATTTATTGCCTTCACTTTGTCGGGGTCAATGCGGATACTTTTCGTGGTGACGACGAATCCTTGAAACTTACCGCTAGACATTCCAAGGAAAGACTTGGTGGGATTCATCTTTAACTGGTGAGTGCGCATGAGATCAAACATCATCCTCAAATCTTGTATATGGTCATCTTTGTTACAACTTTTCACGACCAGGTCATCGACATAGCATTCAACGGTCTTCCGGAGGTGTTGCTGGAAAATCTTAGACATTGCTCGTTGATAGGTAGCACCTACGTTCTTCAATCCGAAAGGCATGACTGTGTAGTAGAAGACACCGAGAGGTGTCCTGAATGCGGTGTGTTTTTCGTCGTCCGGGTACATCTTGATTTGATTGTAACCCGAAAACCCGTCCATGAAAGACATTCTCTCAAATCCGCACGTGTTGTCTATAATAACATCCGTGATCGAAAGAGGGAAATCGTCCTTTGGGCAAGCCGTGTTCAGGTCTCTAAAGTCGATACAGATCCCAATTTTCCTGTTCTTTTTAAGGACCGATACGATATTTGCCAGCCAATCAGGATGTTTCTCTTCCCTGATAAAACCCGAGTCGATTAACTTTTTAACCTCCGACTCGATTGCTTCCATAATCTGCAGACAAAACCGTCTTTATTGTTGCTTGACAGATTTTGCATCCGATTTTATGTTAAGGCAATGGACTGCAACGTTTGGATCAAGTCCTGGCATATCTTCATAATTCCAAGCGAAAACGTCTATGTATTCCCTGATGAGGGCAACCAATTCTTCCTTCTCGTCTGGTGGAAGACTATTACTAACAAATATGGGCTTTGGATTCGCTTCGTCTCCCATGTTCACCTAGACCACTTTATCTTCAGTGGCAGGTTCCCTTTGCTCGAACCGGTCCCCATACTGAATACTGTTCACCTAGACCACTTTATCTTCAGTGGCAGGTTCCCTTTGCTCGAACCGGTCCCCATACTGAATACTCAGGTGATGAATTCACGAGTCTTCCTAAGTTGGCAATTGATCATCTTCCTCCATGGTGGCATGATCGACCGTGGTCATATTCGACATCAGGCTTTTGAATATTTCTCCAAGACTGACATCGGAATCCTAATTGGAAGAGTCGGAAGAGTATTCATTCTTATTTTCTAATTGGTTGAAGACTTGCCAGCAACATTCTTCATCGGATGAAGAGGCGTAGCCTAGACCCCTTTTATAGCCATAATAATTATCGGGTTTTCCTTTCGATACATAGGCCAGACGAGGTGGAACCCGCGGGCCTCTGTAGGTGTATAAAATTGCTTATAGGTCCCTTAGCACAGCTCGGCACAAACCGACGAACCATCGGGCGACATATCCAAACACGAGCGTCAGTCCACAACGCCGAAGCCAAGTGACACGCAACGTAGCGGATTAACGAGGCGACGAGGATAACGAACCGCACGCAAACAATGGAATACATCCATTCGCATGCGGAATCAAGCTAACAGTTTGGCGAGTCAACGAGTCATCCAACCATAGAACGGATTTGAACTCAAACACCGAGGCGGATTTGCTGCCATATTAGGATTCAGACTGTCAAATCAGAGTCCGGATCAACAACGAAGCGGGTTTACTGCCAAAT
>NC_033794.1:2418222-2428555 GCF_001876935.1 Asparagus officinalis | reverse complement strand
ACAGATGGAGAGATATGTCAGCGAGAGAAGCCGCGGGTCTCTGGACGAGCTTTTCGTCAGCACGGTGAGCTATTGATCAACGACTCACCGTAACTGTGTAGAGTCGTGTTGAGCAGGACGTTGAAAGGGATTCTTAACACGATCAGTGACGCCAGAATCTTTGTCTGCGGCCATCTTGGAGATTGCAGATTGAAGTTTCGAAATTTCGGCTATAATTTGCGAGACGAGGAAGATTTCGCGGATGAGGATGATAAATACCTCAACTCGCCTGAATGGAGATCGTATTCGATCTCTTCATTGGATGATGATTTGATCGGGTGCGACAGAGCCCCGGGGCCCGGCGTTGGCAGCGAGAGTGGCCACTGTGGTCGCACAAGCTTGTTTGTCAAAAGTCGCTGCTGTGGAATTCATTAATAACTTTGTTCTATTACAACAACTTCGAAAAGAATAATCGTTTTATAAATTTTTCTACAGCAACAAAAAAAAAACAAAAGAAAAAAATTAACAGAACTCTTGAGAAACAAACACGAAAAATCGTCTATCAATTCTCGTTTTCGTGGACTTCTGCCTGTGCCGGAACGCTTTGTTCGTGAGCCGCCGATTCAGCAGTCGTGAAGAGGGTTTGATTCTAACTTCGTTAATCGAAGTAGAATTGAAACGATATCTTACCGAAGTAGATAGTCGTTCTTCTAAAATGCAAGTCGAAGCTTAATTTAAGGCGTTGCAGAAAAGAACTGCAAATCTGCTCTCTCTCCTGCTTGGAATGCTCTAAACAATGCTGCGATCTCGTCAAAGTGACGCTAGGGGGGTATTTATAGGCCTCAATGGGTCTGTAACTGCAAAAACTCGCAATCATCAGAAATCCAGTACGGCGAGACAGTGTTTGCTGTCTCGCTGGGTGCGAGACAGTGTTTGCTGTCTCGAGCCCGCGAGACAGTAATTTGCTGTCTCGCCAGGCGAGACAGTAAATACTGTCGCCGGAAAAATGACAGTTTCTCGGCTGTAACCGCTTCCTCTGCCTTTTTCAAACTCCGTTATTTTGCAGTTATCCAGCGTGTGATTTTCGCCCAGATGTTTCCCACGTTCTCTTTGGCAGTTAATGACGTGTAGGGCAGTTTACAAAGGTGGTTTGACCATTTCAACACTGTCTCGCTACTGAGACAGCAATACTGTCTGCGGTGGCGAGACAGCAAAGTCGTCTCGCTTGGCGGACAGCAAAGTCTGTCTCGGCTGGCGAGACAGCAAAGTCTGGTCTCGCTGCGCAGAGACAGCAAATACTGTCTCCTGGCGAGACAGCAAATCTGTCTCGCTGGCGAGACAGCAAATACTGTCTCGCTGGCGACGGACTAGCAAAGCCTCGTCTCGCTGGCGAGACAGTTACATACTGTTTGATTTTCCCCAAAAAACAGTATGAATCCTTTCTCGTTTCTCGTGATTTTTTTGAGTGATCTTCTCTATGTTTGGGATATCTATTAGCATTTTTTGACGCCTACATGCAGCATGAAACTTTTGTGCATCTGTTCGTAGGCAATGTAATTGAGCGAGGTATTTGTTTTCTTGTCGCGCAAATATATCGTATTGTGGCGTTTTGAGTTTTGGGTATTTTACTGCCCTCCATCAATTATAAGTAGCTCAAAGGAACAAGCTAGTAACATGGTATTTGTTACGAGACATTCAATCCCAAGCAACTACAATAAGCAAAAGCAATACTGATCACCATAATATCATTTTATGGCTAACGCCCGATTACATAAACTTGTAACATGAAACTCCAACGAGTAATGAAGTCATCGCAACGGAACTACATCGATTAACAACGACAGAGAATGCAAATTTCGTTGAGCTCTATCGAGGAGGATGCTGTCAGCTAGTTATCGTCACGGTCACGTTCCATCCATGAAACGAATCACGTCACAAATTTAAGTGACAGGCCTTACAAACCGGAGCCGTGACAGTGATCTTAGGAGCAAAAGGAGAAGCAGGACCAGATGGAACCACTACAAGAAATCTAGTATTTAACGACCAAAATTAGTGAAGGGACCAGTTGACCGTCATTAATGTGCATACAATAACAACGGGTTTTAATCCCTTCGTAGAGTGATTACAAATATTGGAGAAATAATGTGATATGGGATAACGGATTTCTAATCCCTTCGTTGATTTGATCCTAATACCATCATTATTGGGTCTCTTTAAAAACGAAGGGGCCCATTACCTTCATTGATGAGACTCCTAATCATAATTGGACTAAAATTAACATATTGCTATAAACAAATTCCACAACCAAACCCGAAGCTCGAATTTTACAAACCCCTTAACTCCTAATCATCCTCTAACCGCAATAATAATGATTAAACCCTAGTTAAATAAAATCTGCCATTCTCTTTATCATCCCCGCCTCCAAAACTCTTTCTCCCCCACGTCATCCTCAATTAAACCCTAGTTAAAAAATCCACCGTTCTCTTTATCATCGCCGCCTCCAAAACTCGTCGTGTCTTTCCCCCACGTCGTCCTCTCCACTCGTCGTCCGCTCTCGCTCCTCATCGTCACCAGTTCCTCATCCTTGGCTAGTTCGTCATTGAAACCAATATTAACGTCGTCCTCGGCTAGCTTCAGTTCGTCATCGAGACTCATCGCCGTCTCCATCTCGTCGTCGGCGAGATTCGTCGTCGTCTCTAGTTAATTGTCGTCAACACCTCTTCGTCGTTATAGTTTCTCATTATCGTCTTTAGTTCGTTTCTAGATCTCTTCGTCGTCGAGATCTCTTCGTCATTGAGCAACTCCACAGCACCGCCCAGCGTCGTCGTCGCCGAGACCCCTTCGCCGCCGTCGATACCTCTTCCTCTATCTCGGCGGCTCGACGGTAACACCCACCCTCGAATTTTGTTTTGGAAAATACTGTTTGAATGCAGTCAAGGCCCTATAGTTTATTATACTTTGCACTTATACACCCTCTATTTTTGTCATTCTTTGTTTGTTAAACTTTCATTCTAGAGCTTGGCATTCAAATTTCATTGTTAGATGCATGCATATAATTTCAATTTAGAGGGATAAATCAGAGTAGTAGAGTAGCGTAATTGAATGTTTTATTACTTGCATTGTTTGCTATAAACTATTATTGGTCCTGTAGCTATCATATAAAATGAAATTGACGGGAATTTTCTATAAGAGAACTACCAACAATACTTATAGATCATAATGTTAAATAATTTAAAGTATGTGCAACAATTGAGTTTGACAGAAATGAGAATATTGCGATAGACAAATGGTTGTACACTAAAAGATGGGACAAGAATTAAGTGCATTCATAGAAAGTTAAAAGTTGCTCCTATTGAGATAAAATGAGAGAATTAGTTCATATGGTTTGATCATGTTCAAATGAGATCACTAAACACTATAATGAGAAGAAGTGATAGATTAAAATTAGTGGAGGAAGGGTAACTGGAGGTAGGCTTAGAATATGTGGGAAAGCAATTAAGAAGGATGTGTAATTGTTAATTTGGTAGAAGCAATAACTCTTAATGGAAAGAATGGGATACATGTAGCCGTAATTTTTTTTTAAATGAGAAAAAGGATTTGTTATCGATATCATTGCCAATTTTTTGTGTTCACTGACTAGAAAAACTAAAACTTGCACGCACTCTAACTGTGGTCTGAAGTGCCTCATATCAAATTTATATAGACATATTTTAGCCTATATTTTCTCTGTCATCTAAGTATCTATTTCTTATAACAAGAAAATTGCCGATTACCTGACATGAACTGGTCATATTATTTTAGACCTATTACCTATGAACGAATGCTCTATATTATTTTAATATGTTGTTTTTGAGTATTGAATATTTTAATTTTGTTAATAAACTATCTACATCTTTGTGTAGGAGATTCAAAGAGAAAAAAGAAGTTGCAGAACCAGAAGCTGATCCTAAAAGGGACCAGAGAACTGTTTTGCTTATCAAGTAATAGTTTGTAGTTTATATTTTCACTTCATTTATTATTGGAAAGGGGTATTCATTTCATCCATACACAGCCAACTTCTAAAAAATTTCTCTTTTGTGATTTTAGATGCATTTGAAAGCGACAGAGAGGGATGTTTATGAATTCTTCTCAAAAGCAGGAAAGGTTAGTGGAATGAGTTACTTGGTCCTCTTATCACACAATAATATGAGGTTGATGGTCGTTTTTAATTTGTTAGATTTAGCTTCTTGTATTGACATAACACATCCATCTGATAAGAGTGTTCTGATATTTACATGTATCATGCAACCACAGGTATCTGAGCTTACATATAGTAGTACAAGTATACTTATCTCCCCTATTCAGTTTATTATTTAAAATATTTCGTAACTTGTTATCTTATTAGGATTAAAGCTTTTGGTAGGCAATTCGCCATTTCAATATCTTCAATACATACATTAAGATACACTTGCTTCTTATTGCAGTAAATGCTCATGTGCCTTCAATGAGGCCTATTATAATGACTTTTTTGTGGCTCAACATTCTTTTATTTGGTGAGTGTGAAAAGAATTGGAAGTCTGATTGCTCACCATATTGGGTGCAGTCCTTAGGGTGATGTTATGTGTAGTAAGCATGTCAATGCATTTTTAAGCTGCAAACTGTACAAGTATTACTTCATTAATGATGTCAGATTTATAAACAATTAATTTATGGCTTCCAGGTTAGAGACGTGCGGCTGATCATGGATCGAAACTCAAGACGATCAAAAGGAGTTGGGTATTTTCTCTTGTTCTTTAACTTGTTTGTTGATGCATTATAGCAAGGTTCTTAGACATGCTTTCCATGAGGATGATCCTTCTAAAGATATTTTGCTCGATTATTCAAAAAGTCAGATAAGGAAAGAACATCACGTGATGGAGGTTTCAGGGAATAGTGATAATAAACAACTTGAATTTTCATGAATGTTGTAAGGCATAAAAGGTGATGTTTTAGAAAAATAAAATACTTTGCACCACATATTTTGGGATCCTTCTTTTTTGATAGATTTTGAGCTTGAGGTAATCTACATTCAGAAGCAGATGCAGGTAGTTTGATTTAATTCATGACATAAGAACAAAATTGATAGTCTATATTATCCGTTGTTATCTACTACATCTGATAGACACAGATGTCAAATCTATGCAGGAACTACTTTGAAAGATTTGAGAGGACCACTCCCTAGTCAATCTGTTCTGGAAGCACAGGTTGATGATTAGAGGTGTCAGAGATGTGTCTTCCCCAAACTTTTATTTTAATTTATTTTAGATAGTTTCATGTATTTTTCTTTGGAACAATTAGGATATTAACTCTTGTTATTAGTATTGAATATTTGAGGATGGTGGAATTTTATTTATTGATGTTATTAATGAATAAAATTTTTATTTTCTCTTCTCTTATTCATTATTGGGTATTTTTAATATATTTTTTTGTGAATCTTAGTGTCAGGTTGAGAATAATCTGATAGTTTCTATGAATGAAAAAAATTATTATTAATGTATATTAGAAATTAGTCTACAATGACGGTTTTATAAACCGTATTTTGTTCATCAACGAAGGTAAAGCACCGTCGTTGATGGGTTACTAATTACCCATTATGGAGACTTTTACGACGGTATCCAACCGTTATTAATTACTCTTTAACGATGGGAAAATATCCCCGTAACTAATGGTAACGACAGGAAAATATTCCCGTAACTAATGGTAACGACGGGAAAATATCCCGTCACTGATAGTAACGACGGGAAAATATCCCCGTCACTGATGGTAACGACGGTGATAATTACCGTCGTAAATGTTAATGACGGTAATATGTTCCGTCATTATAGACTCTATAACGACGGGTAGTATATCCCTTCGTGACCCTTTAGCGAAGAGGGCTTCAACGACGGGTGACGAAGGGATTTTTCCCCGTCGTTAGCATACAATAACGAAGGTTTTCAGCTTATTAACGAAGGGAAATCCCTTCGTTAAAGATGTAATTTCTTGTAGTGAACGCTAGCTGGTTGGCTTTGTTTGTGGCTACTAGTCGCATTTGTAGTGGTACTCTCTGGCTGCTGCGGCACCAAAAAGATCTCGTCACCGTCAACCAATCTCACCTGCTCGATCAAATCATGGAGAAAACTAACCACGGAGCACAATACCATTTCATAACAAGCTGCGTTATGGTAAAACGAATGGTACTGTAATTAACGTAATCCAACGGTTCATTGTAACTTATACGCATCACTAAACTCGATTGGATAGAGAATCACATAGTTGGAATGTTATATTCTATAATTCAAACAACTCAGAGGAAAAGAAAATTAAAGCAAACTTGCGAAAGCAATACACACGCTTCATTTCTAGGTCATAAAATGCGTGCGTACGCTTGAAACATGAAATCTACACTATTGTTTTAATGCTAAGAAAAAAAAAAATACCATACTGGTTGAATTTAACTATTTTAAAAGGCAATATGATGATGCACGAAGCTTTGCTATGCATGAGTTGGGTAAATGTTCAGGTGACTTTGAGTTTATCGTTTGTACGTAGCCTTACATTACATTCTATGTTGGGTAAATGTTCAGATTACTTTGGGTTTATCCTTGGATATTATTTATTTATTATTTCCACAATTGCGCGTGAGTTAATTAACTAATCGACTGCAATAAAAACACTTTACTTCCTCCAGCGTCTGTTGGCCTGCGATATCGCGACCGTTGAACAGGAGCCTGTAGCCACCCTCGCTAACGCCGTGTCGAGCACAGTAAAAATCCACGAGTTTCTGAACTTTGGCGCTTCTCTGCACCTCGAAGAAAATCTTGGAGTTATCCTAGTAATTAAAGAACTTAATTACGTCAGCTGAACCTGCTCAAATCTATACATAATGGCAAACTAAGACAAATAAAGAAAATTAAATTATTAAAAAAATCACAAAACGCAAGGTTTTCACAAAAATAAAAATAAAAAAAAAAAGTTTGAAGGACGTTGGTTATTATTCCGACTTGATAAATGAAAGATCGCCTACTGGATCATAAATGGGTCGTCTAATTTTTAAGTGAAAAAAGAATACACGTACGTAACATACGGAAAGCATTAGCGTATTGATATATATTAACATACTGTTTTATTAAAGAAATATAAGAATTTAGAAGGAAGGTGACGAACCTGCAAGGATCTAACTTTGAGAGTGATACGAGCAGAAGCGGCAGAGGGAATGCAAACCGTTTTCCTTTTTTTGCTAATCCCGGTGTTGATGATGCTAGGATGAGGACCAGTAGGAGGAGTCATTTTCTTTTTTTTTCCCCCCCAACTTAATCAAGATCTCTCTCTGCAGGTTACTTTCTTTGATCTTCAGGTAAAGTTCTCCTATAGCTTTTATAAATATACGCATGTATAAATGAGACTAGCTAGTTCTCTATTGCCCTTTCATCTCCTTCTATCCTTTCATCTCCTCTTATTAAAGCATCATAACCAAAGTTTGAGGATTTCTCTTGACCTTCCAACTTCTTTTTTTGGGAAATAGGTGAATATTTACTCCCTTACTTAATGGACAGTTAGTCATAAGTAAACAAGTAATTTTCCTGTTTTTTTTTTGTTTTTTTTTTGAACTGTGGGCTTATAAATATGCTTAATCATTGTATTAGGTAGATTCGAATTAACGAATATTTTTTGACAGGGCAAAAATTGATCACAACTTATGACAAAATATAGGCAACAAAAAGTTGAATGTAGTTGAACTGTGGTATGAATTTTTGCTCAAACTCGATTTTAATGTCCAACTTTTTTTCCTTCTTTGAAATTTCGCGGTGGTGTTTTTTTAATGAAAATAAAGGAATTTTATCCCTAGGTCCTCCTTTTCTATTCGAATTAGAAATAGGTTCCTCAAATTCTTTTCTTAGTAGGATACAACAAATTTGACCTAGTTCTTGTGGGCCGCAATTGGGCTGGACCCACAACAATCTCCCCCTCCAGCCCAACGAGAGGGTTTGCCAATCTGTAACTTCTCAAAGGGAGTTCATGTCGCCCAATCGCCGATACAGCTCGGTCTTCTCTTTGGAAACGGTCTTCGTTAAAAATATGTTGGATTTTTATCTGTATGAATCTTCTGTAGCTTTAGCTCTTCTTTCTAAACAGCTTCTCTCAGCCAATGATATCTCATATCAATGTGTTTCGTCTTGGAGTGGAATGTAGAATTCATGCTCAAATTAATAGCACTTTGACTATCAATGAAAACTTGATAATTGTCTTCCTGCAAACCTAACTCATGCAGAAATCTTTATAACCAAATCATCTCCTTATCGGTTTCTACAACCGCCTTTGTTGTAGATAAAACAACACACTTCTGCAACCTAGACTGTTAAGATACAGCTCCCCCTGAAAAAGTGAACAACCAGCCAGAGGTAGACTTCCAGTGATCGCCCCCCCCTGCCATATCCGCATCTGCAAAACCATATAATACTACATTCGAACATCCAAAACTCAAACACAACCTGGAACTACCTTTTAAATAATAATAATAATAATAATAATAATAATAATAATAATAATAATAATAATAATGCTCTAGAATTATCACTCTCCGAGCTAAGGTTTCATTTTATCTCACTAAATCTGTGGAAATATTAGCTTATTGGATTGAAGATGTATTGTGATAAACCCATGCCATTAACGTTTGTGTCACTTGAGCCATGTGTTTTCGTATATTAATTAGGCTATTGAGGCTAATGGGTGTTTTTCTCATGGGTCTGCTCTATCTTAAAGCTTGGACGGGCCGGATTTCAAAATGAATTCGATATATGGGCTTATATCAGCATGGCGAGTTGGCAAGGGACGTCATTTAATTTGATTTATTGGATTAATTGCGAATTAAATCAAAGTTTAAAGTCTTTATTACAGCAACAATATTCATTTTTCAAAAATTAGGACAGATTACTCACTAGAGAAATGATGATCATAAATCTTAAACAAAATATTTTCTAGATAGAGAAAAAATAATAATAATCAAGCACTAAAATCAGACTGGGCCCAAATTAGGATGCAACGGATTAGCCCTAGTGTGGACTGAACCCTAACCCGACCCAACAAAAAAAAAAAACCCCGCGGAAAAAAAAAACCCTAAAACCCCAAATCCGCCACCATCACATCCAGAAAGTTCGAATCTTTTCCCCTAATTCCCCTCCGAAAATGGGCAAATCCAGCAACCGGAAGAAGAAATCAATATAATAATAATAATAATAATAATAATAATAATAATAATAATAATAATAATAATAATAATAATAATAATAATAATAATAATAATAATAATAATAATAATAATAATAATAATAATAATAATAATAATAATAATAATAATAATAATAATAATAATAATAATAATAATAATAATAATAATAATAATAATAATAATAATAATAATAATAATAATAATAATAATAATAATAATAATAATAATAATAATAATAATAATAATAATAATAATAATAATAATAATAATAATAATAATAATAATAATAATAATAATAATAATAATAATAATAATAATAATAATAATAATAATAATAATAATAATAATAATAATAATAATAATAATAATAATAATAATAATAATAATAATAATAATAATAATAATAATAATAATAATAATAATAATAATAATAATAATAATAATAATAATAATAATAATAATAATAATAATAATAATAATAATAATAATAATAATAATAATAATAATAATAATAATAATAATAATAATAATAATAATAATAATAATAATAATAATAATAATAATAATAATAATAATAATAATAATGCTCTAGAATTATCACTCTCCGAGCTAAGGTTTCATTTTATCTCACTAAATCTGTGGAAATATTAGCTTATTGGATTGAAGATGTATTGTGATAAACCCATGCCATTAACGTTTGTGTCACTTGAGCCATGTGTTTTCGTATATTAATTAGGCTATTGAGGCTAATGGGTGTTTTTCTCATGGGTCTGCTCTATCTTAAAGCTTGGACGGGCCGGATTTCAAAATGAATTCGATATATGGGCTTATATCAGCATGGCGAGTTGGCAAGGGACGTCATTTAATTTGATTTATTGGATTAATTGCGAATTAAATCAAAGTTTAAAGTCTTTATTACAGCAACAATATTCATTTTTCAAAAATTAGGACAGATTACTCACTAGAGAAATGATGATCATAAATCTTAAACAAAATATTTTCTAGATAGAGAAAAAATAATAATAATCAAGCACTAAAATCAGACTGGGCCCAAATTAGGATGCAACGGATTAGCCCTAGTGTGGACTGAACCCTAACCCGACCCAACAAAAAAAAAAACCCCGGCGG
>NC_033794.1:2364150-2417629 GCF_001876935.1 Asparagus officinalis | reverse complement strand
ATCCAACGCCAAAAGCGAAGCCACCCCCTCTCCCTGCCTCGGGCCGCCTACCAACGAATCTGCCGCCCAGCCCGCCGCCGCCGTCAATGGTACCTCGAATATGCTCGACTTACCACTTCAATCTTTCTGAAGAGGCTCACGAGCTCAAAGAGGAAGGGAACCGCCATTTCCAGTCGATAGGATTACTACCGCCGCTCTCACAGAGCTGCGAAGCGCGGCGCGTCCGCCTACCTTCTCTCTCCGGCCCTACCGCCGATCGGGCCGGGCTCGCAGCAGCAATCGGGCGGGCTTGCGCGTCATGCAGATTCCGGCCCAATTGATTGACCAGGCCGTGGCCGCCGAGTGGCTCCGCTTGCTCTTCAGGCCGGCAAGCCCAATTTCGCCCTCGAGCCCTTTTACGTTGCGAGCTCGGGCCCTGGATGCGCTTCGACGTCGGATCTCCGCTTAATGACGTCGAAAACGCTCCCTGCTTCGCAGTGGACGCACACACTAATCGAGATGCCCTAGAGCTATGCCAAGAAAATTAGAGATTCAGTTGGCGCCTACTCAACAGAACAAGGCGGCGCAGCCGCCGGCCGGAGAATTTGGCCGAGGCAGGCCGCCAGCCCGTCGCCAGGCAGCGCTTGGAGCTTCCGCCTGTCCGTAGGGGGCCGCCGATTGCAGGGGATTGGGGGGCCGTCCTGCGCCAGCCGGCAGTTCCAAAGAAGCGCCCTTCGCCTCAGCCGCAGCAGAAGGCGAATAGGCCGCCAGCTGCAGCCGAGAGTTGCCGGGGAGAGGTAACCTATATGGGTTGCCGGAGGTCCGTTCTGAAGCCTGCAAAGGTGGCGCAAGACCAGCGAGCATGTGCAGGTGGAGCAGGCCGCGGCCGGTTGTGGTTAGCGCAAATGGCGGCCGTTGAAATTGGTGTATGATCATGATATTAGGCTTGCGCAGATGCCGGTGAATTGTGGCTTTAGGGTTTTGAGGGAGATTGTTACGAAGAGGTTTCCTTCTTCGAAGGCTGTTTTGGTTAAGTACAGGGATGAGGATGGGGATCTTGTTACTGTTACGAATACTGCTGAGCTTAGGCTTGCAGAGCTGAATGTTGATAAGGAGAAGAAGGAAGGAGATGATTCTAGTAGAAGTGAGAAGCTTGCTGTATTGAGATTGCATATCGTGGAGGTGAGCCCTGAGCAAGAACCAGAAATGCCCGAAGAAGAGGAAGTAGAGGAGAAGACGTCTGCAGAAGACGAGGGTCTGGTTAAAGGCGATGAGAGCTTGTCTCATTCGTCTATTGGGGATGATGCAACATCACAACAGGAAGAGGGGCCATCCAAAGAAAAGGATGAGAAGAAGGGGTGTGATCATGCCGAATGCAAGGAAGTCGAGATTGATGACTGGCTCTATGATTTTGCCCAGTTGTTCAGGCAGCAAGTCGGAATTGACCCAGATGCTCATTTGGACCTTCATGAGCTTGGCATGGAGTTATGCTCTGAGGCACTTGAGGAGTCAGTGACCAGTGAAGAAGCTCAGAGTCTGTTCGAAATGGCCGCTGCTAAGTTTCAAGAGGTGGCGGCATTGGCTTTCTTCAATTGGGGTAATGTGCACATGTGCGCAGCGAGGAAGAAGATACCTTTGGATGAATCATCGTCTAAGGAAACCATGGCAGCTCAGCTACGTGTTGCATATGATTGGGTTAGAGAGCGGTATGCTCTTGCTGGAGATAAGTATGCGGAGGCACTCAAGATCAAGCCCGATTTCTATGAAGGGTTGCTAGCACTAGGGCAGCAGCATTTTGAGACCGCGAAGCTTCATTGGTCCTTTGCGCTGGCTAGCAAGATCGACTTGAAATCATGGGATTACTCAGAGACGATTAGGCTCTTTGATAGTGCGGAGGAGAAGATGAAATCTGCTACTGATATGTGGGAGAAGGTAGAAGAGCAGAGAATAATTGAGCTGAAGGATCCCGACTTGAGCAAAAAGGAGGAGCTTTTGAGGAAGAGGAAGAAACAAGGAGTGGGCGCTGATGGTCATGGAGAGTTATCAGCAGAGGAGGCGGCGGAGCAGGCTAATGTAATGAGATCTCAGATACATTTGTTCTGGGGTAACATGCATTTTGAGCGGTCACAAGTCGAGTTTAAGCTTGGTTTTGGTGATTGGAAGAAGCACCTTGACGCAGCCGTTGAGCGGTTTAAGCTAGCCGGAGCTCCAGAAGCCGACATTTCAACAGTGCTGAAGAATCATGCGTCAAATGAAGGTGGAACTAGTATGGAATGTGATGAAAAAAAGGTCACGGGTCTTAGCAACGGCACCTCTGAACCAAACGCCAAGGGCGAAGACGAGCACGCGTCAGAGAAATAATCTTTGATGACACTCCACAATCAAGGAACGAAGCAACGTGGAGTAGATGATTCATGGTGGTGGAAAGTCACGGCCTTTTTGGCAATCTCCGCCGTAAGCACCCAGGGCTTACTTTTGTATCATTGATCGTGCTGCAAGTATGTTCTTCTTTGCTGCAAACTAAGTCAACATTGTAATGGCTCAGGTGTGTAACTCTTTTGAAAAATTTACATTCACCTTTCTTGAGCAAGCTTCCAAGGAAAAATAATGTTTGGATTTTGTCGTCTGATATATTTGTTGGCATCAGTATATCATACCGAATCTGCCCTCTTTTCTTAGTGGATAGGAGATAGATTTAGTACTTTAGCATTGAGAAACTGATGTGATGATCGTAGGCGTACTTATACTTGGGCTGAGTGTAATTGCTTTGATAAAGTTAGATTTTTTTTTATCATCTTCCTTGTTGTGTGCATGGTCGACCTTTTGACTTGAGAATGTTCGTTCCTTCTGTCTCGGCAACAGATTGTACTTTCTTTCGTGTCGCGGTGAATGTTCTACACCCTCTGTCATGTCCATAGGAGTGAAAATTGAGTCCTGAAAGTACCAAAATACGATAATTTTGATTTTATCATGCTAGTTCACCTTGGTTTATTGCAGGACTAAGATAAATTGATCTTTTGTTCTGGAAACATGGCTTGCTCTTTAGCATGAGCTTGCGAGTAAAAATCACGGGCTACTACCCTTCTGTTCATATGCATAATCAGGCGCGGTGCTCATGCGAACATGCTATTACTTCAAGGCCTTGTATTTGTGTGGGGCTAGGATCCCCAGTATTATGACTCGGAAGTCCTGAACTTGTTCCATTGGTCGAAGAAGACAGTGATCGGGTTCTTGATGTGCATGCACCCTTGCTATGTTGATATTGAGTTTTTAAAATCGCCACTCTGCAGGATATGTTATTGGATTGTTAATCCTTTCGTATGTATCGCGGATCAAACTTCTCATTTCGCTTTGCTCTGCCAACCGTTACGGTAGTGAAAGAAGAAAGGGAGAAAGAGAGAGAAAACTGAAAAAACAGGACGAGGATACATAAAGTTCTTGTGCACATTTGAACTTGGAGTTGGTAATACGTAAAAAGCCTATACAGATCGTTTTTCCATTTGTGCTACGGAAATGATCTTGCGCCCGTTTCATGGCGATTTTTAGGCTTCAAGAATGCTAGAGGAGGAACCTCAGGGGGTATAAGCCTGCACCAGGAGGCCCATATCTTTTGCTTATGTACACAGTAGCTCTCTATTGAGGTATGTATAGTTCCATCTGAGCATGTTCTGGCTAATGTTACCGGAAAATATTGTTATCAATGTTATTTTTCAATTAGCCTTATTTTTCCCTTTTACACAAAGACGCTGAATATGCATGTTATCGTCTCTCAACAGGTAATTTCTCGCTTGCTTGTGTTGGCTTTGTGCATGGTGTTGTTGAGGAGAATCAAGTAGGAGAAGTGACTGTAGACGTTTGTTTTGGAGTTTCCACCAGGTAACTCCTTGGTCCTAAGTTTGAAAATGCCACCCCCCCTAAGTTTTGGGTTCTCAGAATGGCCCTTGCACTTTGTAACGTTTTTAGAAAGAAGAAATTTTCAAAACAGCCCCAAAAAGATTTTTATTTTTCAAAATCGACCCATTTTTTTATTTTTCAAAATCGATCCACTTTTTGCCACGTGGGCTTAATGAAGTTCCTAAATAGTTGGGGTTGTCAACCCCGACTGTTTAGGACATGAAAATTTTGGGTTTAATGGTTCTAATTAGGGTTTAACACCCTCCTAAACAGTCGGGGTTGTCAACCCCGACTGTTTAGGAACTTCATTAAGCCCACGTGGTAAAAAGTGGGTCGATTTTGATAAATAAAAAAAAGTAGGTCGATTTTGAAAAATAAAAATCTTTTTAGGGCTGTTTTGAAAATTTGTTCTTTTAGAAAACGTCCCTAACAACGTTAATTCAAAGGGTTTTGTAAAAAAGGTTAAAAGGGTGTTTTGTGACATTTTGAAAGTTAAGTGGTGTCAGCACCACCCACACTTGAGGGGGGCAACAATCGATCTTTTCGGGTTTTTACTAATAAGCTTTTTAGGTTTCTCTGCCCTTTCCATTTTATATTAAAATTGTTGCTTAACATTAGAAAATGTGAAGCTGCTGATGCATCTCTCTGAGTTTTCTAAGACGTGAATGATGCATAGGACATGGTTGCCTGACGTTATAAACTTGACCTTATTTAAGTACGTTATAAACTTGACCTTATTTAAAGTCTTCGAAAATTTTTGTTATGCAGACGAGGATTAAGTGAAGAAGGTATTGTGTTGCATGTGCTTCTTCCTGTCATTAGCAATGTGAAGCTTTTTTTGTCTTCAGTTGCGAAAAAGTCAAAGTGTCTTGTATATATATATATATCATATTTCATATTTTCATTCTCCCTTTAAAAGAGGGAGTATGAGAAAAACTTTTCCTACCTAAAATGCCCTTCATCTATCATAAATTTAACAGAATTATCCTTTTTTTTACGTTACTCCAAAATCAGAAATCAAAAGCCCTAAACAATCTGTTACCATATCTATTGCCTCTGTTCATTCATCTTCTTCAAAAATATTCAACAATAGATCGAATCGAATCATAATCGAAGAAGATGAGCACGGTGGACAGGATGCTAATAAGGGTATTCGAAGCTTTGACCCTGAGAACAAGAACGTCATCACCTTCTACCGCCCCTAACCCTAATCGTCGGCCCTAATAGCACTGGCAAAACCGTAATTTTATCTCTCCCTCTCACTTCACTCACACTTTCCTACTATTCTCGAAACCCTAACAGTACCAATTTCATTGTTGTTGTTTCAGACCATCATTGAATGCTTGAAGCAGACCTGCACCGACGAGCTCCCCCCCAACTCTCGCTCCGACCACTCCTTCATCAACGACCCCAAGGTATCTCAATTTCTCACCTTTTAGGTTTTTATAGCAACAATTTCAATTAACAAGAAGAGAATGGTGATGGGTCTTGTTGAATTCATTTGTTAAGGTCGCCGGCGAGACTGAAACCAAAGGGCAGATTAAGCTCCGGTTCAAGACTGCCGCGGGTAAAGATGTTGTATGCATTCGATTCTTCCAGCTCACGCAGAAGGCGTCGAAGATGGAGTTCAAAGCCCTCGAGAGTGTTCTCTAGACAATCAACCCTCATACTGGAGAGGTGACACTAACACGTACGTATACTTATCAACCCATCTGTGAAAATTGTTGTTTTTGTGCCGCATTATGTGATGGTAAAATGTCTGCAGAAGGTTTGCCTTAGCTATAGGTGTGAGGATATGGACAGGGAGATCCCCCAAGTGATAGGGGTATCTAAGGCTATATTGTAGAACGTTATCTTCGTGCACCAGGACGAATCGAATTGGCCTGTGCAGGATCCTTCCGCGTTCAAAAATAAGTTTGATGATATCTTTTCTGTTACTCGGTACCTTTGAATGCTTTATTGTTTGTCTATGTTATTTTTATTTGAATAGATTGTAGATGTAAGGGTTTGATCCTATGTTTGTTCATGGATGCTGGTTTCCTATGTTTATGCTATTTCATTGAGTCAATATGTTTGAATGTAGAAAAAAAGGTGGAAATCTGATAGTGAATATGATAACCACATTGTAGAGACACATTTTTAGGTTACTGTAAATTTGTGCTTGAACTTAATTAACAGTCACTGTCACATTCATTTTAAAATTAAGATTTCAAATATAACTACAGATTTTAAACTGTAGTTTTTTACATTTGATATGACAAATGTTAAAGTAGCCAAACATGGAGGTTCTTGGATAGAAATGAAGTCAGATCCTGAGATGGTTATAAGAATAATAATACTAAGGAGGGCTTAGTGCAATTCAACTCTTAGTCTTCTTTGAATCTGCTGGTTAATGGTGTATTAATAATGTGGTCTATATCACATCCATAAAATAAAATTATAAAATAAAATTTTTGTTTGAGGAATCAAATGGTACATTTTCATCATATAAGATTAAATAAACTTGAGTTTCTGATCTTTATTACATTAAGAATGTATGCTAAGCTTTTGTTTCACACGTCCATCTCTCAATACATCGGTAATCCAGTGTTGAATTTAAGGAAGCATAAAGACATAAAGTAATGCCTTTGATATCCTTCACAATTATTATTTGGGAAATTAGTCCTGTTTATTTATGTTTTGACTTAGATGTATTTCTACAAGTTCATATTGACTTGTATAATTTTATGAGTCTTTTAGCGATTCTGTTCAATGTTGAATTTTCTTCTTTGCTCTCGATTTTCTGATATATTTTTTATAAAAGAAATTCCATGCATTTGAATTTCAAGCCGGCTATTTTGTTATTGTGTTCATGAATATTGATCTCATACAATATGATCCAACTTTATCTTTGTGTGTTTTATGGTTATAATAAAGCTCCAGAGGTTATAAAAAAACTTCACAAGGATCAGGCACACGAGTTAAAGACTTACAAGTTGAAATTAGAGAATCTTCAACTCTGAACGATGCAGCTCATAAGGTTGTATTCCTTTCTAACATGTTATTTCTTTTATATCTTTTAATTCTCTCATATCTATGACCTTAGTTTTCTTGTTCTATGTTCATTTATTATTTCAATTTATGCTAAAATAGAACTAAATTTGTTTATCCAGCTCCGGAATAGTATATCCCAGGAGCAGGAGAAAATTGAATCCCTAAAAGCACAGATTAAGGAACTGGAGAGGAACATTCAAGGTGTAGAAAACAAAATCTTGCATACAGAAACTACTTTGAATGAATTGCATAAACTCCGAAACTAGATTTCAACGAGTACTACTGCAAGGAGCACTTTATTTAAGCTGCAACAGACACAGTATGCTGCCCTTGCTGAGGAAAATGAAGGTTGGCTAAGAAACCTGACCTTTACATATTGAACATATATATACATGTGATTGTTGTACAAACATGCGGAAGTGATCGGGAGATGAAACTCCTCTGCGACTTTTCCATGGATTCTATAGTTTTTCGGATATGGAGGCTTGCTATCTTTGATAAATTTTGGTCTGCAAAGATTGTAAATATTCAGTTGATATGATTTTTTTTTATCCAGCTTATTTTTCTTTTTAATTATTTTTTGGTTATTTTTCTTGAAAGCGAGAAGAATTAGAAGATATCCATGAGAAGAATTAGAAGAAATCCATGGGAAAGAGACGGTCATTTGAGGTTGTTATTATCTCTGGTATTTATCTCAGCTTTTATTTATCTTCATCTTTTCCTTTTCCTTATTTTTTTCTGATTTTATTCTTTTTTTTTAAGAGAGGAGAATTTATTTACGGAGATTCATGCGTAAGAGATAGTACAACTAATCTTTCATATATTTATCTTCTTACATTTATGGAAATTATTCTAACTGATTCCCTATTATCTAACTTATCTTTTTTTATTGAAGTTTTTAAACAGAGATCTATTGGCAGTAGATGCTTCAGTTGATTGAAGCTTAGCACCTCAGGTATTTATTTTCTCAAATCTTTGAATAATTATTAATTTTTAGGCAAACTCTATTCATTTTTTGAAAAAGTTTAATCCTATCTTTATTTTTTTGGGTTCAGAAGAGATGAGAATGTACAAAAAGCTCAGAACATAAGGTAACTATCTTCTTAAATGTATGGTAGTTTATAAATTTTCAGTCAAAATGTTTCCTTTTTAACAAAAAGTTTCATTCTTTTGTTGTTTTCCCCTAAATTTTCAGTCAAAATGATTCTTTTTAACAAAGTTTCATCCTTTTTTTTGCTTTTCTCCTAAATTTTAAGTCAAAAATTTTCCTTTTTAACAAATTTTCATTTCTATCTTTTTGGTCCTAAAGACATAATTAACAAAGATCAGTGGTCAAGAGAGGGTACACAAATCAAAGCTTGTGCTAGCAGGCATTTATCTTCTTAAATCTTTAAAATTTATAAATTTTCAGTCAACGAGATGATACAGTTTTCTATCTTCAGTTTCAGTTTGGAGGTGATGAGAATTAACCAGTTTGGAGGTGATGAGAATTACCAGAGATAAGGTTTTGAATGGATGAGAATTAATAGAGAGGATATCGTTAATTTAAGCTCACGATTAACGCCAATGGATAATTGAGGGTTATTTTTTTTGGTTTTGTTGATAAATAGAAGAATTAATAGAGAACAACAATGGATAATTGAGGGTTGCTTCTCCTTTTTCACTTTTTGTAAATCAAGTCTACCAAAGTTTCCCATCTATATGAGTTTGGACTTTGGAAATCATATGGTCTTGAAACCCAGTCTTTTGAATCTGTTGTATGACTTGTGCCGATAGGAATTTTATCTTTAAACCTGAAAAGCTTCCAATAAACTACCAAGGTTTCATTAATTATATAAAATTAAGAAATGCTCTTATTCATGTCGAGTTCACAGGTCTTTTATGAGCAATATGCACGTGCAATTCTATGCTACTGAAGCTTATGAGTGCAAAGAAAACAATAGAGATTGCAAAGAAAACAATAGAGATTGGGGTGTTCTCTGGGTATTCCCTCCTCACTACTGCTTTGGCTTTGCCTGAGGATGGAAAGGTGCAAAGTTTTCTTGTTTTTACCTTTTTCTATTTTATCTTTTTAAGAAGAAAATTAGATGGTTAAACTTGGAGATTGTAGCCACTTATACCCCTAAGCAAATTTATTAATATAAGCAATGTTATTTTGCCTTCAGATATCACGTGAGAATCACGTGAAAAGAAATTATTCTTTGTTCTGTGAAATATCTAACTTTCCCTAAATTGAGGATAAAATTTAGTTGTTGTTACATGATTCTTACATTATATCTCAATTGAATGGAAAAATAACATCATATGTGAAGTGGCTACATCTCATTTAATAGTTTGCAGTTAACCCGAAAGTAATTAGATTTCATGTAATTTTATAGGGAGAAATATTTTGTGCTTTTGTTACTTTGTTTAATATACATTTAACAATTTTTTGTAGATAACGGCTATTGATGCTGATAGAAAAGCCTACGAGATAGGATTACCATTTATTCAAAAAGCAGGGGTGGAATATAAGACTAAATATATTGAATCAGAAGCTCATCATGTTCTTGATAAAATGCTTCACGAGGTAATTTAGCGCATAATGTCTCTAAATTTCTATATTTTAAATTATTTAATCATTAAATTAATAGGTTCTTAATTTTGCATACAGTTTCCATTCACCTGCTAATGTCACCCATCAAGTTTCATTCACTAAAAAGACAGATATTCGTTAAATTTAAACCATGTGTTTAAATTATACTGATAAATATGTACACATTAGTGTAACATTGCTTTTACAGTAGCATATGATTTTCATAGCATTTGTACCTCTTCACACATGATGAAAATTGAAGAGACTGAAAATACTTTGCCTTATTAGGGAGAAACTGTAAGCAGCCTCTGGTGAGTAGATTTTGAAAATAAATTGTACCAGCATGTGCAAATAGCATATTACTCTGCTATAACCTGATACTTGGAGACTGACTCCAATAAACTAGATACTGTATGAGGGTGATGATATAGAACACAATATCAAAGATGAACTTCCATATTCTTTAAACCATTGTATTAAACTTGGTAACAAAGCAAGCTTTTAAGCAGTTGTTTCATTGCTCTTAAGGATAAGTAGAAATTACTTACTGCTGTCAGTTTTAACTTACTAAACTTTTTATACCCACTAAGAACAAGTTCCAGGACATTGATTTGGCGCTTTCTTATATGCACCCCTTCCTAGACATTGATTAAGCTTGAATTGATTATTCTAACATAAAAATGATACAATTAAGAGAACACTTGTGGCTTATGATCTTATCTGATTCTCTTCAGCATTCATGAGAGTAAATAATGATAAAGTCCACGGGGATGAAGCAAGCCTATTATGTCTGAGGAGGAAGTTTGAGTAAACTGAGTTCTCTCTATTTTCCAACTTCTATCAACTTTTTTTTTTGTTCGTGTCTGTTTATGCAGGTTTGGCCTTTTGCAAAATAATAAGGCATGAAGTGTGTTTAGGAGTGAATTATGACTTGTGTACAAGATAATACGAGTGCATTTGGGAATTGGGCTAGATGAGAATGTAGACAATATCATCATTGTGGAGATTGGAGAGGCTTTAGTAAAAAAGGAATAAGGCATCAATTTTTTGGGGTTCTTTTCCTTTATTCATGTCTCTCTTTTTGAATCCATATCCAAAGAAAGATGACTAAAAGGCTTGAGATTAACTAAGTTACTCAAATATAGATAAGAGTATAGGGGAGCGATAAATTTATAAAAGGTAGGGTACTGCGACTGATATTAGTATTGTTTTTCCATTCACATGTCATGAGAATAAAATTCTTATAACATTTGTATGCTTACCATTGTATTATAAAATTCTTATAACATTCTTATATCATTATGGGATTGTTAAATTTTCATGGGTAAATATATGTACTCATACATTAGGTAGTGCGAAGACTTAGCAAGGCTCTAACATCATAAGCTTGGGTTTACATCAACATCATCAAACATTACTTTTTATGGATTTTTTATGAGATTGTCAAATTTTCATGGGTGAATATATGTACTCATACATTAGGTAGTGCGAAGACTTAGCAAAGCTCTAACGTCATAAGCTTCGATTTACATCCACATCATCAAACATTATTTTTATGAGATTGTCAAATTTTCATGGGTGAATATATGTACTCATACATTAGGTAGTGCGTAGACTTATCTAGGCTTTAACATCATAATCTTGGATTTACATCAACATCATCAAATACTTTTAAGTATATTCTTGTAATAGTCTTTGATTGATCAATCACCTTGTAGATACAACCACTGTACTAGCGTCTAACTAATCCCTAAATATAATTTTATTGTTGAAATGTTGTGAATTTTTAGCTTTTGTTCATATGTTGCCTATATTGTTTGCTACAATAAATTTATACTAAATCTTTCACTAAATAAAATTATACTTTAAATAAATATTAAAAATTGTACCACGTGCATTGCACGTGCAATCCAACTAGTCTATTTAAAAGTACGAGTTTAAGAAAAACTTTCCATAATCATAATATCTTTTATCATTTTAAATATTTTATTTAAATCTTAATTTATCCTAATCCTAATTATATCCTATACTACTACGTGAATTGCTTATAGCTCAACAAATTTTAAAAAAAATAAGACTAATAAAATACAAGAAACTACTCCACAATATTAGTTTGTTAAGGAAAAGAAATCGTATGTAGCTAATATACTATGATACATGAAGTAGAATAAAAAAACCCTAAAAGTTTCAAAAATTGCACAGAGTATTCTCAAAAGTCAAAAGTTTAATTTTACACAAGACGCTTTACTTTTCGCAACTTAAGATAAGAAACATGAAATCTGAAAATTAACAGTAACCTGTTTAAATTTACATGAAATCTGAAAATTAACAGTAACCCGTTTAAATTTAAACAAGACACTTTGACTTTTCGCAACTTAAGATAAGAAACATGAAATCTAGAAATTAATAGTAACTTATAAGAATTTAAGATTTACAATTGACACCCTTAATGTTTTAAAAATTATAAAAACACCTTAAAAGTTTAAATTATAAAAAAACCCTAAAAATTTAAACCTTGAGAACAACATATATGAATTCAAAGGATTACCATTAAGTACATGAAAATTTAATTTTGTAAGAAATAATCTCAGTTATAAATATTGTTATAAAAAAACCCCATCAAAAGTTAAAGATTACAAAGAACCATGAAATTCCAGATTATAATTAGTACACACAAAATCTAGAAATTATTAGTAGATCGCTGAAATTTTGAAATCTATAAAAGGAACCCTAAGTTTCAATAATTACAAAAAAATATATTAAAATTTTAAGGTTGTAAGAAATATCCTGACATTTAAAAACTTACCACACCAACACATGAAATATGAAAATTACAAGCACATAACTTAAAATTTTAAATTTAACAACAAACCCCTAAAGTTTCAAATTTGTGAAACACACCTTCAAAAGTTTAAAATCACAAAAAAAACAGCTGGAATTTTAAAACTTGTCCAAGAAAAGAGTACTTGCTTGATATTCTTTCATTAAGATATGTAAATTAATTTTTAATTTTTAATTTAAGGTTTACTATCACTTTTTATCATTTAAAACTAAAAGTAGTCTAAGTTGATGCTGGTTAAAAAAATAGCAATAACAATAGATTAAAAACATCCAGTTAAGGCATAATAATCTAAAAAATATATTGATTAAAAACTAAGGTCACTTTATAAATTAAGTAATTGTATATAATTTTACTACTAAGTTGTAGCAGCAAAAATACATAAGTAACATTAATTGATAGAAGGTTAAATCAAATCAAACTGATAAAAGACTATCATATAATAGCTTAACATTAATTGATTATATTTTACAAATATTAATATTTGATGTTAATAATATTTACAGGCGAAAAAATAAAGAGTTATGTATGGAGAAACTATTTGAAAGTATAGAGATATTATTCAAAAGAATCAACAGTATAGACTGGTACGATTCAATTCAACGTTTTCATTTCAAATGGAGAAGTGAAGGAAATAAACCCAAAATTTAGAAACACTCATGAATCATTTGAATCGACACTGATAAAATACATATCTATCTAAGAAACACTGACTAAGTTCCCCTTGAAGAACATGTTGAACAAATTTGTCTCAATCAAAAAAGTATTCTCCATAAAAGATATAAGAAAAATTAGAAAGTATTTATAAGTTTTTGTACATTATTCTTTAAATACTAAAGGAATTATAAACTTATTATAAAGTTATATGTAAATAATCTTGCAATAGAAACTAACATGAAACCATTGATCAAATATATTCGACTTACAAGATATAACAATCCACATAAGAAGAGGAAAATCACTATAATGGACAAGAGGTATACATGTGATACATTATTTATAATAACGTAAGCAAAATAAATAAATAAATAAATAAATTTGACTTTTGAACATAAAATATTTCATTATAAAGATTCTTATTAAAGGCCTCAAAAAATTTACTTTATACCTGTCTCAAATTTGTAGGGGAGGTATACATGTGATACATTATATGATAAGTAAACTAAGCAAACATCCATATAACGTAATAAATGAAAAAACATTACATTTTAAAGATAATATGCATGGCTCCTTCAAACATGCTGTTAAGTCAAAATCATGTCCATCAAGGCTCTTTATGAATACAATAGAAGTTTAAATTATGGATATATGCAACCATCACTGTGGACGCGTGAAACGATAGCACGTGGGGGCCAAAATCAATTCCGCGTGAAACGATAACACGTAGGGGCCAAAATCAATTCCGCATGAAACGATTGCACGCTTTCTTTCCGCGTACGAAGGTGAGAAGTGTCTCGTGATTGACGCGGGGGCCAGCCTGGATTCTCTGCTATAAATAGCAGTCTTTGGGGCTTCGTGCATGAGAGCGAAGGCAGAGGGGAGAGAGAAAACTCTTTTTGGCGGCTAGGTGAAAAGGCAGCGCAAGTTTTTTGAGAAGAAAAATATCAGAAGCTTTGTTTTGCGGCTGCAGTTGATGAGATTTTGTGTATTTTCTTTTAGGGTTTTGTGCATCCCCTTTTTAGAGAGATATTTGTGTGTGAGAGAGATTGTTTGAGGGTTTAGATTGAGTGATTGTAAACCCTAGTTGTATTCTCTCCTCTCTAATAGTAGATCTCCCCCCTCCTTGCCCCGTGGACGTAGGCAGTTTGCCGAACCACGTAAAATTGATTGTTTGAGTTTGTGGCCATTGTAATAGTTTTTAGGATCCCTCGACAGGTCAGTCCTAGAACTGATGAGAGGAAGAGCCGATATCTCACTTGGTTGAGATATCCGCTTCAGATTCTTGTCTCCTTGGTGAGACGAGAATTCTTATTTTGATCTTTCTCTCTTATTGTGCACCAGAAACTCTGCCGAAATTTCCGCTGCGCACAACAAGTGGTATCAGAGCCCAGATTCCAGATCTAGGGTTTGGTTGGAGGAGTAGATCAATTTGGAGGCCCGTTTAGGACTTCGTTGGTGATAAAGGTGGGATCTTTTGGTAAAGACTCTATCTTTCAGTTTTGGATCTATTCTTTGTTCGTTGGTGCGTAAGATGTCGGGGAAAGAAGGTGCTTCGGGAGTCGAGGGTGGTTCTTCTGGCGTGAAGACTATTCAGAGTTTGAATATCCACTCTATGAAGATAGATGTGGAGAAATTTAATGGCACAAACAACTTTGGATTATGGAGATGCGAGGTTTTGGATGCGCTGAACGCGCAGAATTTGGAGGATACATTGGAGTTAGATGGCAAGCCAGATGAGATTGAAGAGAAGGTTTGGAAGAAGATGAATCGAACGGCGTGTGGTGTGATTAGGTCTTGTTTGACTCAAGATCTAAAATATGATGTGATGAATGAGACTTCTGCGAAGAAGATTTGGGAGATTCTCGAAAGCAAGTATTTGACCAAGAGTGTGGAAAATCGCTTGCATTTGAAGAGGAGACTTTATCGTTTCCAGTTGAAGAAGGGAACCTCCATTAGAGATCACATGAACCACTACACAAAGCTTCTTGCGGATTTGGCGAATGTGGATGTCAAGATTGAAGATGAGGACAAGGCGTTGCTGTTGTTGAGTTCCTTGCCCGACGAGGAATATGAGACCTTCGTTCTTACTCTGATTAATGGGAAGGCATCACTTTCGTATAGTGAGGTCACCGCTGCACTTGTGAATTATCAGCTTCGAAAGAAGGATAAGGAGGCTTCGGTTGAGCCGGTAGCGGAGGCGTTGGTCGCAAGAGGGAAGGGTCCAAACCGAAAGAATTGGAAGTCACAGTCTAGAGTAGGAAAAGATCAGTGTGCTTGGTGCAAGGAGACTGGTCATTGGAAGAAAGACTGCCCAAAGCTCGACGAATGGATGAAGAATAAGCAGAAGGGAAAAGGGAAGCAACCATCATCAGAAGCAAACATCGTATCGGATGGTAATAATTCTGACTCTTTTATTTATTCGCTTTCTATTAGTCCTACAGATAGCTATTCGGAGGAATCTGAATGGATGTTGGATAGTGGTGCGACCTATCATGTGTGCCCTAGAAGGGAATGGTTCTCCAGTTTTGAGAAGCTGGTGGATAGTGGTGTGGTGTACATGGCTGATAACCGTGCATGCCAGATCCTTGGGATAGGAAGAATTCGCATAAAGATGTTTGACGGGACTGTTAGAGAGTTAAACGATGTGAGATATGTTCCTTCTTTGAGGAAGAACTTGATCTCGATTGGAGCTTTGGTTGGAGAGGGTCTGAAGGTTCGTGTTGAGGACATGGTTCTCGAGATTGCGAGAGACTCTCGTATTTTGATGAAGGGCGTCAGGAGAAATAACCTGTATTACTTGACTGGAGGTATAGTCGACTAGACTGCGACATTTGGGGCTTGGCCATTCCAGTATTGATTCCTCGCATAGATTGAAAGAGGGTGTAAAGACCTGCAATTTAAAGTCCAGTGAACATGTTGATGTGAGCAAGAAGACCGAGGTGAAGTTTGACACCTCTATTCACCGAGTTAAGGGTCGTTCTAGAGGAGTTCACGTGGATGTTTGGGGGCCTTCCAAGGCGGCATCATTGGGAGGTAATAGGCGTTTGGTTTCCTTTGTTGGTGGCTGTTCTAGGCGTGTTTGGGTTGCAATCAAATCCCCATTGGAGAAAGTCCTAGTAGTCTCTAACAAATTGAAGAAGTGTGTAATAGACAGAAAGGTGAAGGTACTCCATTCTGGTGGGAGGTACAAGATGGACATGTTTCTGTATTGGAGCCGAGCTCACGGCATTTCGAGACACTTCGTTGGAAAGGAAATCTTGGGGCAACTAGATAAGGTGACAAATTTGAAGAACCGTACCTTGCTGGAGGAGGATCGGTGTTTGTTGTCAAGCAATGGTCTGCAGAAGAGTTTCTGGACAGAGGCTTCGACATATTTGGGTCATCCTATTAAAGAGTTGTCAACTGCTGTGATTGGAGGTAAAACTCCATTGGAAGATAGGTCTGGTAGTGTCACTTTGTATGAGGCTTCGATGAGGGAGCCGATTGACTCTCAGCGGGTGAAGAGTTTTGGACAGACCTTAGAGGTATCGCAGCGGGTGGAGACTGATGTTACTCCACATTGGGTAGGGATTTTCCCACATACTCCAGGTCATTCTGCATTGATTGGGATTCCAGCTGAGGTGACACAGCTTAGGGATCATTTGGATTTGGGTGCAGATGATGAGTTGGGTTTTGATTCGAGTGCAGCTGATAGATGCAGTTTGGATATGGCCAGTGGTTCACCTCAGGTGGAGGTGTTTGAGGCCATTGGAGGTACTATCAGCAGCAGAGTTGATGATATTGGAGAAGGGTTACGAACTCTTCTAGTGAATTGAGGTCGTTCGCGGCCATTTGGGTGAACTACGTTCGGCTTGATTCCTTGGGCAAGAGGATACGTAGGCAGTCTTTATGATGCAGCCGGGTTGGATTATTTGATGGGGGTGAGATCGATTTGGTGAGTTGATACTGACATTTGGAGAGTGTTTGCATTCTCATTTGAGTTCTCGACTTGTTATGGATTGAGTCTGTTGTCGTGAATTGTTTCACGGTGTACTGGACACAAAAAGGGAAATTTCTTTAGGAGGGTCAAAAAAGTAAATTTCTCCACTTTCTTAATCCTTCTAAAATATGTGGACGCGTGAAACGATAGCACGTGGGGGCCAAAATCAATTCCGCGTGAAACGATAACACGTAGGGGCCAAAATCAATTCCGCATGAAACGATTGCACGCTTTCTTTCCGCGTACGAAGGTGAGAAGTGTCTCGTGATTGACGCGGGGGCCAGCCTGGATTCTCTGCTATAAATAGCAGTCTTTGGGGCTTCGTGCATGAGAGCGAAGGCAGAGGGGAGAGAGAAAACTCTTTTTGGCGGCTAGGTGAAAAGGCAGCGCAAGTTTTTTGAGAAGAAAAATATCAGAAGCTTTGTTTTGCGGCTGCAGTTGAGGAGATTTTGTGTATTTTCTTTTAGCGTTTTGTGCATCCCCTTTTTAGAGAGATATTTGTGTGTGAGAGAGATTGTTTGAGGGTTTAGATTGAGTGATTGTAAACCCTAGTTGTATTCTCTCCTCTCTAATAGTAGATCTCCCCCCTCCTTGCCCCGTGGACGTAGGCAGTTTGCCGAACCACGTAAAATTGATTGTTTGAGTTTGTGGCCATTGTAATAGTTTTTAGGATCCCTCGACAGGTCAGTCCTAGAACTGATGAGAGGAAGAGCCGATATCTCACTTGGTTGAGATATCCGCTTCAGATTCTTGTCTCCTTGGTGAGACGGGAATTCTTATTTTGATCTTTCTCTCTTATTGTGCACCAGAAACTCTGCCGAAATTTCCGCTGCGCACAACAATCACAACATTCAAAAGAGGTATGATCTTACAAGACCTATCGTAAAATTCACACAATTAAATCTAACTACAGTTTACCAATATGCAGACATACTATTGCCCTTTAAGACAAATATAACTACCATTTCTAATAGTGTTGAGTCATGATATTACGTTTGCAAAGGTTGTAACAAGAAGGCAGGTAATGATATTAATAGTGAGAATCTAAATGATAAATGTCATAGAATGCCGATGACTTAGTACTAATGTTAAGTAATATCCATTCTTCATGAAATAAAGATGTCAAAATCTTTAACATTATAATATAAGGCAAATCGATAATGAAAAATGTGAGTATTTAATTCAGATCCTTATGGAAAATAACACGGACACAACAAATGTAACATTATTTGACATAGCAAAACCTCTTATTTGAGACAGATTAATGTTATTGCAGAGAAAAAGAGGTGACTCGTATCTTTATTTAAGTATTAAATTAAAAACACAAGAAAATCATATATATGAAATTAACATTTTGCTCTCATTGAAACAGAAAAATAATCAAAGTTTGTATTTGTAAAAGTTTGTGTTGAATATTAGAATTACATTCAACGTACTTGTGAAGTTAGACAAGAAGACAAAAGATGAATGAGTTTAGGGAGAGATAACATCATAAGAAATTCAGTTCCAGTCTAATGTCACAATCGATATAGATGATGAAGACACTATTCTAGAATTCCTAGGAAAAAGATAAAGGAATGATTGATCTTGGCTCAATAAAGAAAATGAAACAGAAAGAAATGTTTTCTAAATATTTCATAGAATAGTTTTAATTTTTTAGTAGAAATAACAATCTTTGGAAGGGATTTTAATAACTTTTTAAAGTAATTTTATATGCTTATGTGGATGTTTTTATCATATAAAAGTGTACTGGAGTTAGTATTAATATTTAGTTTATGATTTTTGATGAAATCTATCAATGATCAGGAAGAAACTCTATTCTTTTTGGTGTCATTTTAGCTCACCTTTAATCAATCTCTTGGTCTATTAGCTTTACTTGGTCTCCCTTTTATAACACTATTTTTCAAGTATTTTTCGTTTTTGCAACATTATACTTTCTCTAGTCAAACTTGGTTTCATGTTGGTCCAAATAACATTAAATTTTAAATTGGTTTTTGTAGGTTGTCTAAAAATCACAATAGATAGCTTATCCCCCATCAACCACCGATGATGGAAGTTACAATCTGACGACTTCCATAAGGCTGTAATCTGAAGACTTTCACGTAGATCGCTGAAGGTTACAATCTGACGACCTTCACGACAACCGATGAGAGCTCTACTTCAACAGCCTTCACAATCAACATCGGGAGTTACAATCTGACGACTCTAATTCAACAGCCTTCACAATCAACATCGGGAGTTACAATCTGACGACTCTCATATTCTCAAGGAGCCAAGACGAAGATTACAAGACAATGATCTTTGCAACGCTATGACAAAAAGAGATTACTTGGTGATAATCTCTGCAAGGCAAAACGCGGAGGTCCTCCCCGTGTTTCAACATCAAAACGCCAAGGTCGAACCCGCGTTACAACATCAAAACGCCAGGGTCGAACCCCGCGTTACAACATCAAAACGCTGGAGTCGGACCCGCGTTACAACAGGCGAAACGTGAGCGACCCTCGCGTTCGTAGGGGTCCAGCCAACACCGACCCCCGCGTTTCTAAGCTACAACAAACCAAAACGCGAGCGACCCTCGCGTTCATCAATGTTCAGCCAACACCCAACTTCGCGTCTCAATTCTAAGAGGCGAAGTTGAGTTCTGAACGCCAGATTGGCCGTTTTGACTTGTTCAAACACAAGCCGAACGGCTTCAAAACCGTTATCCCACGTTCTGAGGGATTTTCGCCCACTTAGGAGCGGATTTAGAGAGCAGTTACAACCTCTTATCCCCCTATAAAAGCGAACAAACTCAACTGAGTTAAGGGTTGGATTTTTTGGCATCTGAACCACACAGGTTGGATTTCGGAGAATCTAAACCGCACAGGTTGGAGATTTTCTAATTATCAAAAGACTGGCAGCTGGCTCTTTAAAAAACAGAAGATTTAGCAAGGATCAAAAGACTCGGGTTTGGAGATATAGCAGCAGCGAAATCCTTAAAGATAGGATTTTTGAATCAATCTCAGAAGATCAAATCTGAGGGGATTCGTCAGCAACAGAATGACAGCTTGATCATTAACCGAATTTTCGGTTCCAACAACTCTACTCACAGAGTTCAAACTCGTTCAGAGTTCTTAAAAACTCATTCAGAGTTAAACATCAAACTTTCCACAGAAGTTCATTGTTCCTACGAGAGAGAGACAGTCGGATCGTCAACGGAGAGCAAATTCAACGCGAGCAATTGAAGGAAGCACTCCATCGCCACCGTGAAGAACCCAGTTTTAAACAAAGGGGAAAACCAAATTCGTTTTCCTCTCTTTTGTAATCAAGTTGTAATCGAGATCAAAGGAATCAAAGTCAAATTTTCTTTACTCTCTTCTTTACAATTTTTCCAACAAACAACTTTGGATTACGTTTGTTTTGTGTCACTTCAATTATCAACATGAAAATTTAAATTGGGTGTAGCCCATTCAAACAAATATTAAAGATGATAAATAATCTTAATGCTAGAGTTTAGAGACAGACATATTGAGCAAAAACTATCAAAGTGGAACCGATGAACAAATTTCTGTATGGAATAAACTAAAAATACATGTGCATTGCACATGCATAAAATCTAGTATGATATAAATGCATAGGCAATGTAACAACTCAATTACGGGTCTTCATATTTTGAGCGTGTTTAGTAACTTCTCTATTTCTCCTTATAAGTAGCTTTTTACTTATAACGTGACAATATGGTGTTTGGTAAGGATTATTTATTTTACTTATTTGCTACTTGTAAGTAGGGAAAAATTAATTGGGATTTTTCAACTTATTTTTCTCTATTTATAAGGAACTTTTCCTATTCTGGCCAAAAGACGAAAATACCCTCATGTTCCTTGACGTAGTTAAATATTTTCTTATAAAGTTATATTATTAATTAGTTATAATTAATTAATTACTAATAATTAATTTATTATTTAATTTTTTAATAATTTATTAACAATTATTTATTACTAGTTAGTAAACAAATTATAATTATTTATTAATAATTAATTAGTTAATTAATTATTAATAATTACTATTTAATTAATATGAAATTAGTTGATCTCAATATTACTTATTAATAATCATAAATAGCGTAATATATAAAAATGTTTTAATAAAGTATGTTCCTCACTGTGAGGTAACTTTTTTTATGTATTACTTAATTATTTCTTATTAATAATAATAGTTCTTAATTTTAAATTAATTAATTAATCATAATATTAGTAATTAATAATCACAAGTAATGTGTTATATAAAAATATTTTAATCAAGTATATTTTTTATTACAATTAATTAATTATTTTATTAATAGTAATGTTTTACTGATTGAAACTTTTTTGATAAATTTCAATATTAGTAATTAATAATCACAAATAATGTAACATATAAAAATATTTTAGTTAAATAATTTTATTGTTATGAGATAACTAATTTTTAATTAATTAATTAATTTTATTAATAATAATATTTCATTACAATGAAATTAATTAATTAATGCCAATATTATTAATTAATGATCATAATTAATTTAAAATAATTAAATTTAAAATAATTATTTTTTTAAATAATTAATATATTTAATATTATTAATTATCTGGTCAATATAAAATGAATTAATTTGTCACAATATGAAATTACAATAATATGACCTTTTTAATAATCTGACATTTTAACACAACCTGAAGTTTTTAGTTTACCAAACACATAACTACTTATATAACCTTTTAAGTTAAAGGGTTTACCAAATAACTTCCTTATCTTAAAAGGGGTTTACCAAACGACTTTCTTACATATAAAAAGTTTTGAAAATAAGTAATTAGTAACTTATAGCGATTCAAAAACCTAGTAGTAGCCAAACATTATGCTCTTTACCTTGGGAAACAATATCAGACTGTTTAATTACACAAAGTAAGCAAAGTGATGTGGATACTTTGTGATCTTCTTTGATAATTTATAGTTGTTTGCTTACGCTCCTTTAGTTTCATATGATAGTGATATGTTTCCTATCATGAAAGTATATGCTTTTGTTTTGCAATTCTCCTTAATTCACAATTGAACATCATTGTGATCAAGTATCGAAAGTATCCGGTGGAGATGATCCAAGGGTTGATATCTCTTAGATGCACATTTAATGCAATCGACCAAATTTGAAGTTAAATTTAAGCTATTAATTGTGATGTCTCCAATACTTAATACAAACTAAAAGCATCCGAGAGCCCACTAAAAGGATACGAGACTTATCCAAGACTGTAGCTTTTGTATGTGGTTTTCCATCGACCTCTTGTTTTTAATGGCATCGTGAGTCTTTTAAGTCTAACGATGTGACTTCTTAAATAATTTGATTACTCGAGCTAAGCAAAAGTACATGGCCCTTCTAACTCTGAAAGAGTTGGCCTTTTAGCCACGGAAAAGGTAAGAAAAATGCAGCTGCTTCCGTGATTCGTATTCATTACAGATAATTTATTAAAAGTTTTAAGTAAGGTAAGTAGTCCTCAGTCGTATTGCAGATTATCTCGCTTCCACAAACTGATGGGTGCAAACGTTGGTTAGAGGAGTTCCTTGTAAGGTTTTAGGGCGATATAGGGTGCTCTATGAAAGACTCATGTCGTAGAAAAGAAGGCTCGATCTGTTTGGCGAATTGTATGAAACTAATACATATGTTGGAAGTCAATAACCATCTAACTTTTAAAACTTTAGCGGATACATATTGTTTCGTCCTTTATTAAAAGTAAATTTTAAAATTTGTGTCGATATATGTATCGTGTTCCACTTTCTCCTTGAGTCATTTTCAATATATTGTCTTCGTTCCTCCGAGGCTAAATTGTATTTGAATGCTCTAATGTTTTAAAATGTTACGTGTTGGTATCCTCTTGCTTTCGCAATAACGTTGCACGTTACTGTTCTCTTGTTTACCCAATGTTACATATAAACACCCTCAATTTTTTTCTCGGATTTAAAATAAGAATCACCTGAGTGCAAGATTAATTGAGCTTTAGGGCATTTAAGTACAATATTACCCTTCAAGAGATTGTTCTGATCTTGGAGGCTTATTTGTGGCTTTAAAGCTCTAGAAGGTGGGGTTGAAAGCCATGAAGGCCTAGGCCCATTTTGTGATGCTCGAAGAGCTGTTAGTTGTGGACCCTCTTATTAGTTGTGGGCCTTCTAGCTTACCTCGGCAAGCAATCTGGTAGGGTGTAGAGCTTGGAGATGAGATGCTGTCACCAAATCAATTATTTCTTGCTCACGTGCATAGGACTGTAGCAGATGTTATCCTTTGACAAATGACAATATACAAATCTATACGTTATGATCCTTTCCTTGTTATTAGGTAAATGTGGACAATATCTACGTTTTTAGCGAACTCACGGTTCATAATAGAGATGAAAGTCTTTGTTTAGTACGGGGGTGCAATAAATTTTTATCCATAACTTATGGAGTCCTTAATGCTATCAATCAGTCACCAATCAATTGAAGTAAATGAGAAGAAATTGCTTTTTTTTTTTGAAAACAATGTCTTATTATACATAATCACAATCATTAATTATATAGTTGATAATTATGGTTTTTTCTTTGAGTGCAAATTAGGAATGAGTGCAATACACTGGGCTATGGTGAGAGTGTTAGATTTAGATTATATCATAACCGTCTACTAAGTAATCAACGATTGAGATTAAAAGTAGTGGTCACACCACTATTTTTTTTTTGTAGTGGGGTGGATCCAAATTCTAAAAAAAATTCTATGCTTGTCTAGTTGGATTGTTCTTAGTTTAAAGCATTCAAATTCAACCACATACTATGCATTGTTTCTAGAAAGCCCAAATTCTAAGTTCCAACTCCTAAAATTCGTTGTGAAAAATTCCTTAAGTACCCAAAATATGTGACCGACATATAATGTGTTTCCCTCCTATTGCATAATGAGCTGGTCATCATTTAGTGGGGTTCCGTTAGCGAAGCTAATTCGTTGTTCATTACCTCACCTTGGAAACTATCAAGTTATTGGTTTTTCAAATCCACGGAATATGACTCGCTTCTCGAATCCATACTTTTAGATTAGAAAAATTCCTTAAGGACCCAAAATATGGGACCAATAGAGGGGACAAGTGAGGTGTCTCCCACCTATTGGATAATGAGTTGGCCATCATTAATGATGACCAACTCATTATCCAATAGGAGGGAGGCACATCACTTGTCCCCTCTATTGGTCCCATATTTTGGGTCCCTGTAGCAAAGCTCTTTAGATTATCCTAATCAAAAGTGTTTTGTCACCCAATCAAAGAGGGTTTTTTCTTTTTTTTTTTGGCGCTTTTCGTATGCACCCCCACAAAACAGTTCGATTTGTGGAGTGATTTGTGGGTTCACTGCTCAATCTTCATATTTATTAATTTGCCCTTGTATTCTCCCCACATCACCGCCGTCTTCTCAGGAAATGGTGTAATTATACTAGTGATTTTTAAATTAATGATTTGGAGTTCATATTAGAATTAGGGTTAGGATTAGGATCAGGAGTGGGGTTATTATAAATAACATTGATTAGTGAGTAAATTTTCATTATTATAACTCCGTAACGTGGTAATAGTCTGTAGTTTTTGTTATAAAGGCTAACAATTACTGTTATCACAGCCCCGATCCTACCCAACGTCAAATACGAAGGCCACGTCAGCGAAAAACGTTGGTGTTAAAATTTCGTCATACTCTAGAGTCATCCACATGAGTCGAGTGAAATTACTCACACCAAACTTTCATCTCTCATCTATTATTATCATCAAATTAATATAGACAGACTAGCAAACACAATAGATTTGAAGATATATGTACAGGCGAAAGCACTTCCCTTTTTTGGAAGATATTTTTGGTTTAGATTTTAACTTTATTAAAATGAGAAATCAAAAAATCTAGGGGCAAACCGACAAATCTAATATCTAGGATAAGTTTGGCAAATTAACAAACCTAATATCCTTTGTCAAATCTAATATCCAGATCAAATTACCAAATAAGATATCTGTAAGGGCATGTAGACAAAAAAAAAAAAAAAAAGGGTTTTTTCCCAGACATTAGCCCCTTAAATTGAACTTAATTTCATATGAACCACTAAACTCCCCATATTTCGATATTAGCCCCTCAAGTTGTTATGAAGTGTTAATATGAGGGGTTCATATCAACACATCATGGCTATTTGAGGTGCTACTAATATCAAAAAATGTACCTAACAGTGTGGGGGCTCATATCAACATATTATGGCCGTTTGAGGTCTAATACAAAATAAGAAGATCTAAGGGGCTAACATCAAATTACTTATGCGTTAAGGGGCTAACATCTAAAAAAACCCCAAAAACTTATTTCCACAAAGACCCATCAGTTTCTCTCTCTCCTCCACTCGTCATCTCCATAAATAGGCTCCAAAACAAGCAGACCGAATATTCGCAGAATGTCTATGCGTTATTCTCCCCGGTGCCCATCTCTAGATTCAGAGTTTACCTTCAATTTCTCACAAAACTTGAAGCAAAAAAGACTGAATAATACGAATTATTCGATGACAGTCTACACGGGTACTGAGAAAATGCATGAATTTGACGACGACGACGACGACGACGTGATCGTTGACAGAGCTTGCTACTCCTCTTTGGGCGGTGAGGTTACCGCTGCTAGAGACGGGGAGGAGCTGCTTATGCCTCCATTGAACTTCGCAATGGTTGATAACGGGATATTTCGGTCGGGGTTTCCTGATACTGCTAACTTCAGCTTCTTGCAGAGCTTGAGGCTTCGCTCAATTTTGTGAGTTTTTTATTGCTTTTTGGTCGGAATTTTTTTGTTCTTTTTGGGGTTAAAGTTGAGATTTTGATTGGTTTTGGTGAAGATGCCTTTGCCCGGAGCCGTACCCGGAGGCGAATTCGGAGCTCTTGAGGGCTAATGGGATTAGATTGTTCCAGTTTGGGATTGATGGGTGTAAGGTAATTCTTATTTTTACAATTTTTTGTTGAATTTTGGTTTATTTTCATTGGTATGGAGTTGAATTCTGTGTGTTTTTTTTCCCTTAAGATCAAGACTAATGAAGAATCATTTGAAGCCAGACATAAACTTTAGCTTCATTGAATCTTATGTGACAAAAAAACAAAGGCAAATGCTTTCTAATCGATGGTTCGTTAGGGGCCCTTATTGATCTTTTGCTACTAGCTACCGATAAATATGCTTCTCAGTTATATTTAGTATCTTTAGCATGTTGTTTGATTGGTTTTTCATTGGCATTTGGCAAGTTCTTATATACTTCGTTTACTACACTGTTGCTAGCATTGCATTTTCGTATAAACTTATTATTTAAGAACAGAAAATAAAAATACATACGTTTCTCATAAAAGTTTATTTACAATATAAAACTTCTGTTTTAAAGAGTCATTGTTGTAGAAAGCATATCATTAAGATATCAAAGCAGACAAGGGAAGCAAGTGTTATGATTATAATGGTAGAAGACCATACGATGCGGGATATAACATGCAGAACATTATTAAAATTGACAAAAATTGGCATATGTATCTTGCCCTTTGTACAATGTGATGACACACATCGTCATGCAATTGAGTGGCTTCATCGAAGATCATATCACAATCTTCATAGAGTGAGTCTCTTATGATCGCATCATATCGTTTGACCAAAGTTCAAGTTGGCATTTGCTCTATACTCAAGATTGGCTGGCAGTTTCCATCTTAATTAGTCTTGAGGATTCCAATGCTTATGATGTAGGCTTTAATTGCTCATCTTGGTTGTGTAGAGTCGAAGATACTCCAATTCACATGGAAAATCCATTGTCCTTCACCCAGGACAATCTCCTTTGATATCAAGAGAGTTAACTAGCACAAAAGTGCAAACTGGCTCATGTTAAATTGGCGTGTAATCAATATCGAAGACATCATCCTCACTTAATCAATGTGGTGTGCATGTGCCCGTTATTATTGGCATAATATTAGTTCTACATACACTAATAGTTGAAACTACAACTGGTTCATGCTGTGCCATTAACGCAGTATACATTGTGTAATTTTACTTCAACCACTTCTACTTTGAACACTGAAAACCGACATCCTTGCAGGAACCTTTTGTGAACATTCCAGAAGATACAATCCGTGAGGCTCTTAAAGTTGTCCTTGGTACAATAATCACATTTTTTTACTTATTTAAACTAATCGAATTCTTTGTACAGTATCCAAATTCAAGAACATTTTTTTTGTGATGCAGATGTCGGTAACCATCCATTGCTTATTCACTGCAAAAGAGGAAAGGTAAACATTTATAGCCTATCTCATTTTTATTAACTGCACAATTTGACCTGACTCAGGAATACGAAATTTCATTCTTCAGCATAGAACAGGCTGTTTGGTTGGATGTTTAAGAAAATTACAGAGGTGGTGCCTTTCTTCGGTATTTGATGAATATCAGCGTTTTGCTGCGGCAAAAGCCAGGGTTTCTGATCAGAGGTTCATTGAGGTTTTCGATGTTTCGAGCTTGAAACATTTGTCTACTTCATTTTCAAGTTCACAGTGCTCTTGACAGTTTGTCCGAGATGGGATAGTTTTCGTATTATGGAGAGATACTTGGTTTTCTTTATCCGGAAAATTTTAGGTTTCTCTTTAATGTGCATTTTTATGGGTACGAAATAAATTAAAAAAGGATACCCTCTTTAGTTGTGAAGGTTGAACATTATGCATTATATGCAGAATACGAGTTGAAGTGTGGAGCACAGAGTGTTTTCTCCCTTTGTGCTGGGAAAATTGTGGATAAATTGCAAGGTGTTTACTTTTTGTAAGATCCCCTTGCAAGCATGCTCTCGTTGGGATTATTTTGTCCCGGACTAGTTTAATTTGCTTGTGAAATATATTCAATATTCGCTATAAAGTGATTGATACATAAGAAATTTGGTGTTCTTAAATGGCCACATGTCATGGTCTGAAGGCAGTAAAAATTTCAGCTTGCAGTATTATTTGAAACTTTCATATTAACGATGACCAGCTCATTATGCAATAGGAGGGGGACACATCACCTGTCCCTCCCAGTTGGTCCCATGTTTTGGGTCCCTGAGAAAATTTTCAAAATGATGAACGCAGACATAGAGATTATGACATTAAAGCCTTGTGAGTTGTGGCATATTTTGATAAATGCTGCGTTCAAGTCTAGACGTTGGCATGCACAGTTTTTACCCATATCCAAATACCAATATTACTATGGTTGATTTTTCAATCAAGTGTGTTCATTGTAAGAAAATACAAAAGCATAACATAACACGTAATTCCTTTATATTTATAACAAATATGGATAAAAATAGTTTTGCCATATTGATATTCGTGTCAGCAAAATCCCTGCAGTTTAGGCGGGGAAGATTAATTTTTTTATAGTTATAGGGCGATACAATTCGGTTTCAGCTCCTCTTGAATGTTCAAGGATTCTGCAAGCATGTTCTATTTTCAAGTCTGTATATGAACAATCATCAAATCTCCTAAACAGTAACGTCTACAAACATGAACTTAGCAACATCCAAAAGAAATGTACACAATACGTGGTTGACTATGAACTGTAATTCTTTAGAAATTAACTCATTATTTTGACAAAACTCAACCTCATGTGTAACATTTTGAACAAAAGCAAATATACTGAACGTCCTACTTCTCAGTTCACAATTCTTTTTTGAAGTAACGGAATAAATCTGGTGTATAATTTAACAGGAACTTGCACCTTCGCCAGAATCTTCATTCACACCACAAAAAAGGCTTAGGAGAGGAGTCGAGTTGTCACCAAGAACCAGTAAAGATCTTGCATAAGATAATTTAGCCGCGGACAAAAATAAGGATGAGACGAGGAGGCAGTACCCAAATTTCAATTCAGGAACAACCCAAAATGGATAAAATATGCAACGGGATGAATGTTCAATTCGAGTGAATTTGCGAAGAATCAGAAGAAGCTTCAGTATTTGTTGACGGTGGAACAGTAACATGCTCATTCTGGTTATCGGAAGCCACATTCTCTTCAACATTGTTTTTCTCACTGGATTTCTTGATTTGATCAGTTAACTTGGATGTTTTTGAAGAAGGAGCCTCTGGTGTTGATGCCCATGTCACTTGCAGAGGTAAATTACTCTGGCTGGAAGGAAAGTGAGCAGGCATCGCATAGTCATAGGATCCCATCACCGGATGGTCAAATTTGCAAGCTGAACCGTATCTGCAGCTTCCATACACACTGTAGAATGTACAGATTCCATGACCCTTTGAAATCACAACAAAACAGTCAGAAATTAAACAAATGAAAGAAGAATTGGTGTCTTATAGAAGATAGAATAAGAAAATTTTCCACTTACTGGTCTCAGAGGAAGCCCTGATGGTCCAAGAGTAATAGAACTTTCTAAATACCTTTCTTTTGGGTGATGATACTTGCAGGTTTCTCCATATTTGCAGATACCAGTTTTCATGTAATGTTGGCATTCGGGTTGGTCTGGCCTCTCTGGGAGATTTATTACAGTGCTTGAACTAGATTGTGCATGAAGATTAGTATTGGATACCTGTGTAGGTCCAAGAACCTCAGTAGATGGAATTTGGCTTGCATGACCCTGGTGTACATTGAAAACTTAATCATATCTATTATTTATAAATGAATTGGAAGGGCTCGGAGATAAGCAAATAAGTTCCGAAACTATCAAAAAGAATATGATTTATCTGCTAGAAGACAACATATAGGAAACTGTTTAAATTTTCATACAGTTCAAATACACATTTCTTCGTTGGGTTTTCACATGGAAACAACATTTACTTTTACCCAAATTGATAGATACCAGCTTTTACTTTCTTTCTTTTTATTAATGAAAACCACCTTTAAATATGGGTACTGTTGCAATGTCACAAGTTTTTACGATTTTTCTGATTAAAAAAGATTCAAAATACCCTCCCTCCGCATCCTCAGCCTCAAATCCAACTCCCTCTCCAGCCATCTGCCGGATCTCTCCCCTCTCTCCTCCCTCTGCCTCCTCCTCCTCTCCCACAACAACCTCTCTGGCCCCATCACTTTCCCTCAACCTCACCTGCCTCCTTGCTCCATCTCAACTCACTGTCATCACCGCCCATGGCCTGGCCTACATCCACCAACAAAACCCCTCCAAATCAAACCTAAAAGCTCTTCCATGGCACCATAAAATCCAGCAACATACTCCTCAAAAAATCCTACCACAGTAAACTCGCGAACTCCGCCCTCTCCGCTCTCTTCCCCTCACTGTACCGCTCCCACCATTTATGGAGTAACCATAGAAACAATGGAACCCACTATATTTTCTGTTAGTTATTTAATATTGTTGTGTTATGAAATTTCTTATTTCCAGGAATTTTATCTGGAAGGAATAAAAAATCGAGGTTGGGAAGGTCATAGTAGCAAAAGCGAATGGAGTTTTTTTATATCGGAATAATCCGTTTTGTTATTAATCAACCGAGGAATAAAAGGATGATTGAAAGAAGAGAAATCAATTAGTTATTCATTCATTAAATTTTAATTTGATTCAATGACCAGAGTTAGACGTGGATATATAGCTCAGAGATGTCGAACAAAAACTCATTTATTTGCGTCAACCTTTATATGGGCTCACTCAAGACTTACTCAAACCGTTACTAGGGGTGCATTCGGTCCGGATACGGCTCAGATATGATGCTTATCATATCCATATCCGCTTACCCATCTCGGATACGGATACGGATATACCTCGGTAAGAAAAATTTATAACCAAATCCGCTAAAATCGGATACGGTTACGGATATACATGCGGATATATAAGCGGATATGCATGCTGATACAAAACAAATATGAGAAAAATAGATAATATTGAGAAAACATAGTTCATGTGATACAAGAGAGTTTGTTAATATGTCCATTATAATTGAAAAGTTAAGATTAGACATCTTGATCATCAAAATTAACCACAAATCCATAATCTAAGAATCGAAACTAACGTAAGAGTATGACTAATATGTATTCGGATATTTCGGATACGGATACGGATATTTCACTACAAAACCATATCCGTAGCCATATCCTACCGGTTATAGATTTGAGTAACCATATTCGTATCCTAACGGATACGGTTACGAATATTTTCTCGGATACGGATACGGTTTAGCACCCCTAACCGTTACTCAACAGAAAATGATAGCTTTGGTTTCCTCTCATCGAGATAGGGGCAGGCAAAAGATGGACTTTCGTCGTTTGTGGATCACTTGATTAAATGCAGCTGCTCACGGCGACCGAGCTCCCGAATTCCTACTCGACCCTAGTTAAAGATGAGTTAAGAGGGACTCACATGCTTTGCACGTGCAATGAGGGTATTATGAGTACTGCAGTCTTTTAATCGTAAATCGTAAAAAAAAGTGTGAAATTGCAACAATACCCACATTTAAAAGTGGTTTCCTATAAAACAAACAAGTAAAAGGTGGTATTTATCAATTTGGGTAAAGAAAAGGTGGTTTCCATGTTTCTTCATTGATGCAAATTTTATCTTCGTATGATAATTTTCATAGGAATTCATTTTCCACCAGTTCCAAATATGCACATAAAGCAGAGCACTTTGTGTGTGGCCACCATTTTCAAAGTGAAATACCGTCATGGAATCAAACAGCTATATTTTTCACACCCACAAACCAAAACTCATGATTAAAACGATAATCACAAAAAACGAGGAACAATTCTAACAGAATTACATAACAACTTTTAGGAGGATTCGTACAACTTAACAATAACCATACAAGCTTTTTACAATAGATAGTCCAGAATAATATTCTCAGAACACTTGCTTGACGAAATGCATAATATAACTGTATCCAATGATGATAAGCTATACCAATCCAGTCTAACCTTTGCAAAACATTAGCTTGCCGAAGTGCATAGCTACCAGTACGGTAGGCTACAACAAAAATCTCCGGAAGCAGATATTAAGAGGAAGTACTAATGTGTCACCTAATCATTTTTGTTTCTCTTATTTCTTTGATGGAAACTCACTTCGCTTGCATAATTCACTGTACGTATTTTACTTCCATGAATATGTCGAGAAAATAGAAGAAACAATTAGATCATTGCGTAGGACCCCCAAGACTAATTTGAACTGCAGAATACATCAACCATATGTGCTAGCGATTATGTCAGGGATAAATAAACTACTAAGCATTATTATTATTGGCCATTATTTTTGAGGATGGAAAACAGCATCATGCATGTTTATGGAAATTTCCACTGATGCAAAAGTCATGAAACCGCTGACAATATCAGTCATCAATATGCTCATAGTAGACAGCTTGGCAATAAAAAAATAGTAGCTGACCATGTAAGTAGCCCAACCCTGCTGTACTGGTATAGTGCCTTGGGAGGATGGAAGGAAAACTGGCATATAAGCTGGGAGATCTTGCATTCTTGAACTGGGTAAGTAAGGTCTTGCTGAAGGCCATGCTGAAAGTCCTCCAATAAAGGGAAGACTTGATGGAGGTGCCACATAAGGTCCAGTTGAACCGTAGGCAGATGGCCCCACAGAAAATACAGGGCCTAGTGTGGCAGGCGGAGGATGATTGAATTTACAGGCAAATCCAAATTTACAGGATCCAGTTCTCATGTAATATGGACACGACTTTTCATCCTGTAAAACAGAAACAAAAAAATAGTGCAAAAAGAACCTATAACATTGAAATAAATAAGTTAAAAGTGGTCCAGAGTACAGTGACCAACGGAGAAAAAGTAGTACCTGGCGCATTGGCAGCCCCAGAATGTTCAGTGGAGCGGGTTGTAGGTCGTACCTCTCTTGTGGGTGATGATATTTGCATGTTGCTCCAAATTTGCAGGTCCCTGTCTTCAGAAAATACTGCAAGAGTGACATGAACAATAAGTTCACAGATATTATAGAGCAAGGCCAGGGCACTCTGGAAGCATTTTAGTCCAAGTACAAATGGAATGAATCAAGGAGATCGATGTGATTGGTTAAGCAAGCAAAGAACTCTACACTTTTGTTGAATAAAAACTGGAGACAGAACAAAATATGAAACTCTGAATAAAAAAAATACACTGCTCATGCAAAAAAGGAAAGAAGAAAACAGTGACCTACTGCATATGTATGCCAGCATAGCAGCAACTGGGACACGTTTTAAAATCCATATACTTGTCACAAACAGAGTTAAATCCAAGTAGGAATGCACATGTTATTGAGCATCCAACCTACGTACGAGGTAGCACTGAGAAAGTTAATAAGTTAGAATACATCCACAGTAATAACGGGAAGACCTCTGCTCAATCATCTGACGTGAAGATCGCCATGTTGACACTATAGTCTTTCAGCACTGAGAAACCATCAAACCACCGTGTGGTAGGACAATTCACTTAATCTTTAGAGGTCTGTTGAACCTTACAACTTTGCTATTGGTGGATACTGCTATCGTATTTCATAAGCAACCCTCTCATTTAGTAGCAACAGAAACTCTTATATTCAACCCAAAAGAAGATAACTGAGGCCGTCCTTGACTCCTTGGTTTGCTCTCTTCTCCTTTCCGAAAATCAGAGAACTCCAAGACACTACGACCAACACAGTATAAGGGTTGAGTGGCTCCCTAGAAGCAATATGGGCTAATGAAGTGGTAGCATGCAACGAGATGAGTATATTTATGGGTGGCTCACGGCAGATGCTCTTTCTCCAACACACAAGCACATAAATTAGCATACACTGCGCACATACGCACAAGGACACAGACAGAGTATCTACTTCCAACTACGTCAATACATAAATATTACTAGCACTTGATGGAAGGATCAATACTTTTTCAACCAAAATATATACTTGCAGACACGAGATTGACCAACTTAACTGAAAGAGAGCAACTTTGTTCCTCAAGGTTAATACAAGAGAGGGGAAGAACAGTTTGGGCAAACAACCATATACCTGGCAATCAGGTTGCCCTACTCTTTCCGGCAGTTCCCCTCGATCCTGAGTTCCCTGCATTGAAACAGAGACGTTCAAACATCAAATCTTTCATAATTTCATCATTTGCAGTTTTAGCATAGTTCTCCTTACTTGTCCATTATAATTTGGATGATTGTATCTACAGTTGCCCCCATAACCACATAGCCCTGTCCTCAAATAATATATGCAATCCGGCGCTCCGGGTCGATCAGGGTAAGGGTTTTGATTACCCACCTGATTGTTTTCCTCAAGTTTCAACTTCCAGATAGCATCTACAGACAAAAAGATACCAACTTTCAATCTAAAAGAAGCATCTTTTCAAAAAGATTCGATTAAAATAGAAAGAAACGCAGATGCCACCGGATCAAACAAAAGAGGGTTACCTTCGAGATTCTCCGGCGATGCATTGGATGAACTCGATACCGCATTGCTCTGAAACTCGCTATGATCCTGCATCGATGAGGCTTTTCTCCCCCAAATTCTGCCAAATTAGGGATTGCGATCCGATTCCGAACTCCGATTCGACTAACCTAACCAACGATCAAGTCGAATTCAACGGATCTCCGAGGCTCGGACGATCGATCGATCGATTTCGATTCAGTCGCTTCACTCTTTTCTATGTGAATTCAATGAGGGGAATTTAGGAACAGGGAGATTTCCCCCCTTGTTACGAACTATTTATAGTTATATGTTTTTTTTTTTTTTACTTTCCTCGACGACGAGAGTCCTTTTTAAGTAGGGGACTTACCGTCTTTGGATGCACTTTAATTATAATGGTAATTACTTAATAATTAGTAAAAAAAATTTCGTGAGTTTATTTGTGTAATACTGGGGAGAAAATATCGTGATTAAGGAAGGGGGAAAGATTGGGTGTCGCCGTAATCGCGCGCGAAAAAGGGCTTGGGTGCGAGGAGGTGACGTCGGCGGGGTCGTACGGACGAAGGTGATCTGATGTCAAGTTGGGACACGGGCGAAGGAGTTAATTCGGGGGTGACGTGTCAAGTTGCGAACAGAGAAGCTGGTTAAATTGGGCCCACACAGTTGAAGAGAGGGGAAACGTGGCTGTTCTGGGTTAGTTGTCGGAGGAGTCGGGAGTTCTGGGAGTCCACACCGTCCACGTGATCGCGGAACTGGGCCCCGCTTTTTCCTTGAGGCGTAGTCGCCTCCCATAGGTGAACTCGCGCACCGGGGGGTACGAGAATATTCGCGTCCAAGAAAATATTTGCATCAAAAGTCTAATAAACTGATAGGAAACCTTTACGGGTGTCGTATATGGATAATTATCAAGTCTAATTAACTCTGGAGAGCCGGTTACATGTCATAATTAACTGGCTGAGTCTTACTAATCCGAAAGTTCGACCCCAGTGTGACCCTTTTGGCAGCCCAAATCCGAGACGAATTTCGAGCCAGGGTACGCAAAAAGAAGCCAAGTCTGAGACGAAAGGTATTCTACGCGAACCCTCGCTAGAGAATGTCTCGAATAACACGATGACCTATCAGGTTCAACAGTTGTACTTTACCGCTCAATCACCATCGCATTTAATGTTAAGTCAGAGTTATTATGACTCTTCGAGCCAAAGTTATGACTTCTCGGGCCACACCAGCACTTCAGTGATTCTGTCATTATTGCGTTAAACACAAAGGCGACTCATTCAATAGGCTACCGACAAGTGTAAAGTGTGGTCTGATCAACCGATTGCACAAACCCGGTCAAATTCGCGCCATTGCCAACCATCTATAAATAGTGGGTAATCTCCACTATTCAAAGAGGCAAAAAATTGCTAAATTACTCCTTGAAACTAGATTTTACAAATTTGCTTAATCTATTGCTGAGTTGAACATTTGAGGGCATGCCAACGCAATAAGCTTCGGTTCCTCCTGACTGATCACCTATCAAGAAAGCTTAAGGGACCATAAACTCCTCTAAATATCCATAAACACATATAATCAAATTTCTGACATGAATAATGGATATGATTATACACTGAAATATTTCTGACATAGATAATGGATATGGTTATATACTGAAATATTTCTGACATAGATAATAGATATGGTTATATACTGAAATATCTCTATTAGTATCCGAAACATTCGAATATATATGGTCATACTATTGCAATAATTTTTAATCATTAATTTAATGAATTTGAGGTTAGTTTTGAGGATCAAGATGTTTAATCTTAGGTTTTTAGATATAACGAATATACTAATGAATTCTCTTGTATCACATGGACTGTATATTTTTTAGTATTATCTAGTTTTCCATATTCTGTTATATCATAGAAACCGCTAAGTATAAATCTCGCTCTAGAAAGTGACATGTGTTTCGATCGACTGGATATCAACTCGACCCGAGTCTGATAAAAGGTTTGGCTTGAATGGCGGTCCTTGATCAGAACGCTGACTCGAAAGACGTCCTTAGGCCATCTCAAATATCCGAGGCGTCCATCGCTTAGCAGACCGAGTCGAGAAGTGTCTTCACTCGACATCTTTGGAAGGATTGAGACGAAAGGCGTTCCCTCTTGAACTTAGTAACGATAGCCGGTCACTATCATATTAAATGCATGGTCAAAGCCATAATTACACCTCCCTTGGAGTCATAATGATTCATCAGATCACGCCAGTGCCGTAACCCCTTTATCACCGTCATGATAAATACTGTTGGCCTTCTTGTTTTGATGATGTTTAACAAACAATTTATTACTAATGTTGTTTGTCTAGTGTTTGTGCATTCCTATGTTTTGTAGACAAACAACGTAGTTGGAGGATGGATGGAATAGAGCTTCAACGATCATATCCAAAGGAGGTTGGCGGAATGTTGGTGAAGCTTATGCAATTCAAGTTACAGATCGAGTTCAAGCTTCATCCGCAAATATATCAAGTCAAGCCTATTGAAGATCAAGATCAAGCTTTGGTATATTTAGTTTAGGTTTTATATTATGTGTGTTAGATACTCTAAGCTCAATATCATATACACACACGTATTTGGTTTCTAAGCTCAAATATTGTATTCTCAGTTTATAGACTTAACAATCATCATATACATATTTTATCAAGTCTATATAATCATTGTGCAAAGTTTCAAAACATTGTTTATGTCAAAACATCAAACTTCATGTATATCACTTTTTTCATGTTTTGAACACTTTTGCAAAATAATGAGATTTCACAATTGGGAAATGCAAATTGGAAAATTCTTTTTGTAACATGTTCAAAATATCATTTGCAAACATTTCTCAAAGTTTCATCAAGTTTGGAATTGATTTGTTATGTTTAAAGGAATTTACAAATTCACGTTTTCGTTCGTGCACATGTTTTCAGAAATTCTTTCTCTGACATGTTATTCTACATGTCTAGAACATTCCCACAAAATTTCATAATTTTTGGAGTTCATTTACTATTTTAAATTGATTTTACAAAACAGCTCCGCACTGCTACAGTAACTCCGGTCGACCGGAAATGTCTCTGGACGCGGTTACTGTAGCATAACGGCTATATTTTTCAGATTTTGATATATCCGTTTTTTTTGTCTTTTTGCTTGGTTTTCTTGGGTTTTGGGGCTTGTTTCATGAGCCTATATACACTCCATGCCCTCATACTTCTAAGGGCACTCAAGAAATTTTTTTAAACAAGTTTAAAGAGTTTTAAACAAGGGTTTAAGTTTGTTTAATGTTTGTTTAGAAGCTTTTAAGCAATTGGGTGTTTAAGTTTGAGAATTCAATTCCACAAGAGCTTGAGGAGATCATCTATTAGAGTTTGAGCAATCAACTATTCTCCCTCCATCTCTTGTCATCTATTGAGAAGTTTTCTAAACTCAATCTAGCTTTATATTTCATATTGTTTGATTATCATTTTATTAAGCTAGTATTCATATTGAGTTTAGTTGATTTTATTATCTCTTTGTTCACACACAACCTATTGAGCTTATTGTATTTACATTCATAGTATAATTTAGGGTTGTGGGTTTGTGACATTGAGAGTGAGCTTAATTGAGTTCTCACCTTGTTTAGAGAACAATCAATTAATTTATATTGTGCTTAATTGTGAGGATTCACTTGTAATACACTTGTACACCGAGAGAAGTGTGTGGTGAGAGACGGGGTCGAATCCAAGAGGAGTGGCGTCGGTTGACGTGCCTAGGGAGAGGTTGTAACCGAGCACTTGAGGAGGAGGACACGGGCTAGGACCAACACTTAGTGTGTAAGGTGTGATTACATAGTGATTGTATTGTGAGGTGTAAACGTTGTTCGAGTGAACGTAGAAAACCCGGGTGAGATAGTGGAGATCTCCTCGAGGTGAGGAGCGGAGACGTAGGTCGTGGGGACCGAACTCCGTGATCATATCGTTTTGTTTGTGATTGCATTGGCGTTCTTATTCTTGTTTTCATATCTTATATCGCCTTTGTGTATTGCTCATCATATTACCCTATCACTTGTGTAGTTTGTTTATTTTATCCTTGTGTTGTTTATATATCCTTGCATATATACATATTCATCATATAGGATATATCTCTTTGTTTGTATTGCTTATCCTAGCTTATATATCTTGTGATATTTCATATTTGCTAGGATAACTTATTAATTAATTTTAATTGGCATTTAATCGGATTACCCCTAACCCCCCCCCCCCCCTCTAGGGTCTATCAAATACAAAGGTGACTAGGACCACCTGCTGCTAACACCTGTAAAATATCGAGAAACGACTGCCTGAACTTGGCTAAAGGTACACAAATACCCTTCCTTATCTAATATAAATAGGCACGTTGTATATTGCATGAAGGTACGCAAAAAATTCCGCACACTTAAGAGAACTAAATTATTTTTCTCCCCTTCAAATCACAGCTAACTTGATCATCGGAGGAACCATTGAAAAACCCAACTCTGGTTCTCTAATGTGTTGTATGTGTCCAAGAATCTCTTTCACTCAACAGTCAGCCATCAAAGGAGATTAAGGGATCCTAAGTTCTTCAAAATATACTCTGAATTCTACTACCAAACTTCTGATATCAACATACTCCTTTGTATCTGCATGTATATCCACTTATTTATTCGCATTCATATCCCTAATCATATACGATTTTAGCAGATATGGATATGAATTTTCTTACAGAGACATATATATTTTCATATTCATATCCGTGAATGGTAAGAATATGTGGAGATGATAACTATCATTTACGAGCTGTATCTGGACCTTATGCACCCTTTGCACACTGCTTTGCTATGTATTAATAACGTGGAAACGAACACAAAATTCCCCTTCTCATTTAAGTATACCAATCATAACATGTTTCTTGAAGTTTGAATGTTCAATTCAACTTTTCATAAATTTTTATTTTATGCGATCGAGAGTAATCATTCCTAATGTGTTGACGGGGAATGAGCATTCCTACTTAAGTGTAAACCCTTTAAAAAAAAGAAGCAGATATTCATAATTGAGTATTAGTTGCTCATATCAATATTTGTCATTCTCGCTTCATCTTCTAATAGCATTCACATTCAAATGTGAGGATGAGAGTGACATATTTATTTCATTCTATGTCTTAGTCTATTTGCATTCTCGCTCGACTTGTTTCTCTGGTAACAAATAAGGTGTTGGAGTCTTTGGGCCTGGGATTGGAGCGCACTGGACTAGGATCCGATATTTTATGGCATCTAACTTTGGAGTTAGATTAATTAATATAAGGGTATTAGAATTTGTTATGATTGGGTTCAAATCTGGTGGGCCGGACTACGGATCGAGTCACGTTTGGATCTTTTCGTGTGAAAATAATTGTTGGGTTAAATGTGAACATAATTATTTTTTGGGAAGTACCTACATGAAGGTTAAATCTTTGCGGCATTTTCCCAATTATCACGAAATCCTTTGATCAATCTTTGAAATTTTTATTGGCTTCAACATATTTTCTTCATTCTTTCTATATATTATTGTGTGTTTGCGGATTTCTTTGCTCATTCTATTCATAGAAGATTAACTGAAGTATATATAGACAAAATATTCTGCTTTTGTCATTAACCGAGCTTAATTCATGCATCTCTCATTTTGGTACAATTCCACTCCTCTTGTAACTGAGCGCTGTCTTCTTAACGGTGAGCGCAAGCGACACACAAATATTTTGCCACATACATGAACTTATTTGCATGGTATATATGTACTCTTTAATTTTTTTTTCAAGTTAGATAGATTTGATTATTAATGCAATCAAATAGAAAATGAAGTTCAGCTCCTGCATGTATAGTTAATCAAGAGAATGAGAGAGTTGTCCTCCGAGAGTCAAGGAAAAGGGTGTGAGAAAGAAAAAAAAAGAGAGTAGAAAGAAGGACTTACGAGGGTAGGCCTCAAATATCAGGGGATCTAGCTAGCTCTTTGAAAAAACAAGAGAAGTGACACTTGTAGGATTAACTAAATGATTAGTTTAGTTAGTTAAGAAACCTAAGTAAGTAGCTTGAGTAATTGACAGTTGCCTATGTTTATAAATTAATATTCTCTTGGAAATTAAATTTCATTTCCTGCCTACTATAGTACATATTATAACTAACAACAAGGCTCTTCAACCAACTCTCTTGGATCGACCTAGTAATTTGGAAACACTTATGCTGCAGTACGTGGTGAATTATGTGTGATAGTGTGAGTGGGATTGGGATCCTCTGCTAATGCATAGTATCTCCTAATATCTCCTAATGCATCTCCACCTTTCATTGCATAGTACCTCCTCGTATTTTGTGCTTATGCACTAAATGAAAGGTGGGGATGCATTAGGAGATATTACGTAACACTATGCATTAGTAGAGGATCTCAATCCGTGTGAGTGATTGGGTGGTATATAGGCCTGTTCATCCGGGCCGGGCAAAACCGGGGCCCGGACCCGAGCCCGACCGAGCCGGGTTCCGGGCTGGCCCAGATTTTTTTCAAAATTTTTATTTTTTTTCAATTTTTTTAGATTTTATTTAAATTTTAAATTATAAAAAAAACAAGAAAAATAATAAAAAACAATAATTTTATTAATCACTTAAAATGACATAAATTACAAATAAAAAATAATAAAAACAAATTTTTTATTAATAATTAATAAATCATTTACAAATTACAAGTACAAATTTATTTTGGAATTAATCGCATCACAATAGATAAGTAAATCCCAACTAGGTTGGCACCTACTCACCTATATCACTATCATTTACAACTATTTTCAAAATAATTCTTTACAAATTTTAAGCTAAGGCCTAAGATATAAAAATTATAATTTATTCTTTATATCTATCTGCTAGTCTCAATTCTTTAAATTTATCTTCAATTCCAGCCATCCGATCGATGCCTTGCGTTCGCTTCTCGTACCTCCACCAATCTTGTAAGCACATCACCGCTTGTACAGTGTACGAATCTAAGCATGTCCTGTGGTCGTCGATCAAACGTCCTGCTGTGCTGAAGGCGGATTCCGAAGCTACCGTCGAAACCTGCACTGTTAGTAAGTCACGAACCAAGGTGGAAAGTATAGGATATAAAACTGATCCATATACTTTCCACCATTGCAAAATATCTAAAGCATTTTCTTGACATTTAACTAAAGAAGCAGATAAATATTCATCTATTTCAGAAACCTCCAATGATGACGATCCAAGTCCAGATCCACCAGTTAGCTCAGCTACCATTGCATACCTATCAAAACTTACACTTTTACCTCGGGATGAGCTCGAAGAAACCGAAGCTGTAGACTGTTGTGTAGCTACACCATGTCTACCTGCATACTCGTCATATAAGGTTTGAAAATAATTTCTAATAGCTAAATGATGAGTAGTAGCAGTAAGGGTGGTTCCATCATCTAAGTCTATAATCTAATTACCATACAAGGATTGTAACAAACTTCGAAGGCCAGTATCCTTCAAGCATAGATCAATAAGAACCCCCAAACCCAAAATATGAGGAATAGGCCTAAAGTACTTATTAAATTTGCTCTCCATTTAAAAAATCATAGGTCCAAAAGTATCATCCATACGATATTTCTCAAAAAAAATTTGAATATTTAAAATTTGTAAAGCAGCTAAAGTGATGGTTGGATAATAACAGCCAGATAATAACATTGTAGCATCATAAAAAACTTGTAACATTTCATTTAAATTACATATAATTGTCCATTCATCTTTAGTTATTCCATAAGTGCTACCAGAACTAGAACTAGAAGCATAATAGTTTATAAAATCAGTTATAATGTCTTTATATTCTATTGCTACACTTAACATTGCATAGGTGGAATTCCACCTATGGTTAACATCTTTTGGAATTAGTCTGGGCTTTATATTTTTTCTTTTACAAAATTGTTTCCATCTTTTAAGTCTTTGTTCAGAAGCACTATGCATGTAAGCAACTGTTCTAACCTTTTCTATCATGGGTTTAATTTCAGTAAATGCACTTTGAACAATTAAATTTAAAATATGACAGATGCACCTAATATGAAAAAGATCACCATGACATGGCAATGATAAAGATGATCTGATAAAATCAACAGCTACATTGTTATTACTTGCATTATCTAGTGAAAGAGAAAATATTCTTTCTGAAATTTCTAATTTCATAAGTTCTTCAATTATTAAATTTGCAACATTAGCACCAGTATGTGACTCTTCTATTGCAATAAAAGAAACAACTCTTTTAAACATTTGCCAATTTTCATCAATCCAGTGTGCTGTGATACATAAATATCCAGTTTGTGCTCTAGATGTCCAAATATCAGAAGTTAAAGAAAATTTACAGTTTAAATTTTTAAAATAAGAAATTATTTTTTCTTGTTCTTGCTGATAATATTTTAAAATATCACGTTGACAGGTTTGACGAGAAAATTTTTTAAATGCAGGATAAAAACCATCTCTAAACATATCTTCAAATTCATCATCTTCTACTAATTTAAAAGGAAGGTTTTTAAGAATGATAAACCTGATTACGCATTTCCTGGCTCTGGCAGCGTCATAGTTCCAACTACCGAGACTACCAGAAGAGGAGGATTGAGAAATCATAGATTGTCGGATATCACCTTGAGGAGTCTGGCCTTTGTTGTGTTTATCTAAATGGCGTTTGAGGTGGTTGGTGCCGCTCTTATGATGAGCTTGAAAAATCTTGCCGCACAAAGCACACTTAGCCTTCTGGGTGAGGATCCTACCGTGTTCATCCTTGGTGACGTCGATCTTCTCGTAAAAATTCCACACATCGGATCTTGGCCGTTTAGGAGCTCTTGGTGCAGATTCGTCGCCACCGGATTCGGGATTAACTTCGGTAGGAGGACTGATAGTAGGAGGACTCATAGTAGGAGGACTCAATTCAGGATCGGGAGATATGTTTTGCTCTTCATAATCAGATCCGGAAGCCATTTGGGGATTGGCGCTGAGGCAACCCGGACCCGGAACCCAGCCTGGCCCGGATTTCCGGGCCGGGCCGGGCCGCAGCCCGGCTGGGCCCGGACCGACGGGCTTTTTGGACAGGCCTAGTGGTATATATCTACTATCCTTCAAAAAACATATAATAATTGTGATGATTGAGGGGTGACTCTTTATTTTTATTTTATTTGTTTGTCCCAAGGAGATCCTTTGAGTGTCTTTTCCACTGTTGTGGATTTGTGCACGTATGGATTCTTTTGTGTGTGAGTTAGCCCGCGGGTTTTTATAGGTCTTTTGTTGTTTGTTGGGGCTGACCGATTATGCTCCTTTGTTTATGACAGTTTTAGCTAAGTATGTACTTCTTCTCTTGGGAAGGTTAATTTTAAGAGGTGCACGTGCCAACTTTGATCATCAACAAGTGTCGGTTCGAACCGGTCCACGCCAACCCTGTGTCACGAACCGCCCCATTTTGGCTCAATTTGGTGCATTTGGACTCACTCATTAAAGGTTGGGTCCATGAAGTTTCTTGGGTTTTCTAGAGTTTTCTTACATATGACAAATATCTTGTATCTAGAAGATTCAAGGAAAGTCTCATGTAAATATCTAGGGAGATATTTTAGGAGAAGGGTCTAGAGACTCAATCCTAACCGTTGGATGTAGGAACAATCTAGAAGGCTAATCATAGCCATTCATTGTAATCTAGCCTCACCTATAAATAGGGGCTAAGGCATTTCCTTTGTACCAAGCAAGAGTTGCTAAGTAATAAAGCAATAAGAGCTTCCACTTCCACTCTTGAGTGTTCTCTTCCCTTCTCTTGAGTGAGTGTTTGAGGGATTAGGCTGACTTAGCCATTCTAGTGAGGGAAAGAGTGACTAAGTGCCGCACGGGATCGAGCGAGGTTTGTGGTGAAAGAATCAGCCCGTGACATTTGGTATCAGAGCCAAGGTTCGGAAGTGATAATGTCGAGCTCCGACCTTCGATCCGAAGTACTTGGTGTGGTAGATCCGAAGGATGTTCCAAGGCAACGTAGGGATAAATCTCGTGACATCATGACGACGTTGGAGGCACGGTTGGCTAAGGTGGAGCTTACCGTGGTGGATAAGATGGAGGCTTTCGACGAGCGCATCGAGAAGTTGGAGTCTGTAGGAGACGAACTTCGGGAGGAGATGCAGTCGGCCTTGAATTCCGCCGTCGACATGCTACAGCAAGGGATCACATCCGTACGTGAGGAGTGTGCATTCTTACGGAGCCAAGGAGAAATGTTCCTGAAGGAGATGGCTGAATTTAAAGAAAAGTTCAGCCAATATGATGCTATCTTGGCAACTCGAGGTATGATTTCACAACCTTTCATGGCTAAAGATACTCCTAAACCGAAGCCGTATAAAGGAGCTAGGGGTGCCCGGGAGATTGATAACTTCCTATGGAACATGGAAGTATACTTCAATGCTGCCGGATATAGGGATGATGCATCCAAGCTCCAAGCCATACCTCTCTATCTCGAAGACATCGCTACGTTGTGGTGGCGTAGACGATGCGAGGATATGAAAAAGGGTACGTGCTCCATTACTACTTGGGAAGAATTCAAGGCAGATCTAAAGCGGCAATTCTACCCGGAGAATGCTGAGGATGAGGCACGAGGTAAACTCCGTCGCCTTACTCAAAAAGGTTCAATTCGTGATTACGTGAAAGAATTTTCAGAGTTGCTGCTGGAGATCCCAAACATGGGCGAGAAGGACTCTCTATTCTCATTCATGGATGGCCTCACGGGATGGGCCAAGATGGAGTTATAAAGGTGTGGCGTTCAGACTCTGGCCCAAGCAATGCAAGTAGCTGAGTCGCTAATCGAGTTCAAGAAGGTGAACAACTCGTCCAAGCCAAAGGATAAAAAGGGTATGCTTACTAAAGGTGGGGGAGAGAAGAATAAGCCATCCAAAGAGTTCCTACCTAAGTCAACGTCCGAGAAGGGTTGGGTCAAATCTTTCAGGCAAATAAGAGGCTAAGAGTGCACATCTATCCTTGCTCACTTGTTCATCGGAAATAATTGATGACTCGAGACATAAATAAGCTTTCAATCATTTATTTCATTTCATTGGCTTGATTTATTTAGATTGATGTATTGTTTTCCCATGCATACCACAGACACTGTTTTTTTTAAGGGATTATGGTGGTTTTTCCTTCTCCTTTGCTCTGATAAGGTTGCAGAGTAGGTTTTTGAAGGTGAGACTAAACCAGGACTTGAACCTTGTTGGCGCTAGCGCATTAACGTCTAAGAAGAGACAGGTTCTAGCCCGCCGCGATTAACCAAATGCCCGATTCCGCCCTCGCGATAGATTGCGCCCTTTCGTTCTTTTGGATGCCGCGCCGTATTGGTTTCTATTGGATAAGTTGAGATAACATTCACAACAATACATGTGAGGCATTTTTGGGATCTTAATATATGAGCTTTATCCCTTATCCGCGTGCGGTAAAATGACCCACACCCACTAAACCAGAGAATAGAGAGACAATCACAAACACAATATTTACGTGGTTCGATCAAATTGATCTACGTCCACGGCAAGAGGGGGCTTTCACTATATTCAATCTCTCAAATACAACGTACATACAAAATTTTAGCAGACTCTCTTTTGTTTTTGCTCTCACTCAAATGGCTCTGTCAATGATTGCTTCAAGGATACTCCTCGCACACCTTCAGAGGAAGAGAGGGGAGGGGGCTTTATAGGCTTCAAATCCCCCTCTCTGTCAATCACCGAAAGTGAGCCCTCACTCTCTTTGTCAACACCTGCTGTCACCCTTCCTGATTTGTCAACAATGGTGACTGTCTCTCTCTTTCGGTGCTTCTTTCTTTGTTTTTCAACAAAGGGTGGCTGCACCTTTGTGGCTTGATGTTTTTGACCAACAATCTCCACCTCGGCGAACGTTTGCCCAAAACTGAGCCGACACCAACCAAACTAAACGTGAGAGTACACTTCATAATAGAACAAGTGAAACTCGACCCCCTCTTGCAAACAATGCCCCAAACGGGGCTAGCTAACAACTGCGAATGCCTCCCAAATTCAAGCAGTGCTTGAACTTGAAGGCCGGGATCGGTTTGGTCAACATGTCAGCTGGGTTGTCTGCAGTACCAATCTTCTTCATCGTGATGTTTCTTTCAGCAGTTGCCTCACGAATGAAATGATATCTGACATCAATATGCTTTGTCCTCTCATGATGTGCTGAGTTTTTGCTTAGATGTATTGCGCTCTGATTGTCGCAAAATACAACTGAACTAGCCTCCTGTAGAAGTCCAAGCTCCCTCACGAGATTTCTCAACCAAATGGCCTCTTTTACCGCTTCTGCTGCTGCCATGTATTCTGCCTCTGTAGTAGACAAAGCAACTGTCGATTGTAGAGTCGATCTCCAACTAATAGCTGAGCCAGAAAGAGTAAAAAGATAACCAGTCAAAGATCTCCTTTTATCGAGATCACCTGCATAGTCAGAATCCACAAAACCTACAACTGAGGTTCCCAAAGTACTGCTATCAAAAACTAAACCCAAATCTGAGGTACCCCTGAGATACCGAAGGATCCACTTTACTGCTTCCCAGTGTGCCTTCCCTGGTTGAGCCATGTATCTGCTCACTACACTGACTGCCTGGGCAATGTCTGGACGAGTGCAAATCATAGCATACATTATGCTACCCACTGCATTGGAGTATGGAACTCGGGACATCTCCTTCTTCTCGTTCTCACTTGTAGGTGAATCTGAAGCCGAGAGCCTAAAGTGAGGAGCCAAAGGAGTCGTAACGGGCTTGGCCTTCTTCATCCCAAAGCGTTCAAGCACCTTTTCAATATAACTCTTCTGTGAGAGATATAAAGTTCCAGCTTTCCTGTCCCTCCTGATCTCCATACCTAAGATCTTCTTTGCTGCACCAAGATCTTTCATCTCAAACTCATCACTGAGTTGTTTCTTCAAAATAAGAATCTGCGACATGTTCTTAGCAGCAATAAGCATGTCATCGACATATAATAGAAGATAAATAAAAGAATCATCTCCTAGATGCATGTAGTACACACAACTATCATAAGTACTTCTTGAGTACCCATGACTAAGCATAAAATTATCAAACCTCTTGTACCACTGTCTGGGAGATTGCTTCAGGCCGTACAAAGATTTCTTCAATCTGCAAACTTGATCTTCTTTACCTTCTACGAAGTATCCCTCTGGCTGAGACATGTAGATAGTCTCCTCAAGTTCGCCATGCAAGAATGCAGTCTTCACATCAAGCTGCTCAAGCTCCAGATCAAATAGAGCAACCATGGTAAGCAATACACGGATGGAGGTATGCTTCACAACCGGAGAGAACACTTCATCATAGTCAATTCCCTCCTTTTGTCTATAACCCTTAGCCACCAACCGTGCTTTGAATCTAGCATCTTCAACCCCTGGGATCCCTTCTTTCTTCTTGAAAATCCACTTGCATCCAATTGCCCTTTTACCCTTAGGTAATTGCACCAAATCCCAAGTCTGATTCTTGTAGAGTGACTCGAGTTCTTCTGTCATAGCTGTGGCCCAACGTCCAGATTCTCCGCATGAGACAGCTTCAGTAAAGTTTGATGGCTCTTGAATACTCATCTCTTCAGCTGTCGTGAGAGCATACGCCACTAATTCAGCATGTGCATATCTTTGAGGAGGTTTGATATGTCTCCTCTCTCTGCCAGAATAAGGTTCTTCAGTCTCAGCATCATCAGCATCTGAGCCTGAATCATGTTGCTCTTCTACAGCTGTAGGAGCAAATTTTATAGACGACTTTTGAGACGTCTCTCCCTCGAGCTCCACCTGAAGCTCCACCTTATCCATGGTCTTCTCTACATTTCCTGTAGACTCAACAGAAACCTTCCCATGATCAAGCATATATCTTTCATTAAAAGTAACATCTCTACTAATAATGAATTTAGGAGAATCATGTTCAAGACTCCACAAACGATAGCCTTTAACGCCATCAGCATAACCAATAAATATGCATTTCTTAGCTCTAGGCTCAAGCTTACCCTCTCTAACATGATAGTAAGCAGGACATCCAAATACCTTTAAATTTGAATAGTCATTTGGTTTACCTGACCATACCTCATTTGGAGTATTGTGTTCTATTGCTGTAGAAGGAGACCGATTCACCAAGTAACAAGCTGTGTTAACAGCTTCAGCCCAGAAGCCTTTATCCAAGCCAGAGTTTGAGAGCATACACCTAGCTCTCTCCATCAATGTTCTATTCATGCGTTCTGCCACCCCGTTTTGCTGAGGAGTGTGCCTGACCGTGCGATGTCGTACGATCCCAGAATTTGAGCAGAACTGATTGAACTCACCACTGCAGAACTCTAAACCATTATCTGTTCGGAGACGTTTAATATTCTTTCCAGTTTGATTCTCAACAAGTACTTTCCACTTCTTGAAAGTTTCGAACACCTCGCTTTTGCGCCTGAGAAAGTAAACCCAAACTTTCCTGGAAAAATCATCAATAAACGTTAGAAAATAAAGAGCACCACCTTTGGATGGAACCTGAGCAGGTCCCCACAAATCTGAATGGATGTAGTCGAGAGTGCCCTTCGTCGTATGTGAGCCAGTCGAGAAGCTGACCCGAGTTTGCTTCCCAAACACACAATGCTCACAGAAATCCAGTGATGATGTATGATCACCACAGAGTAAGCCACGTTTACTCAAAATAGTCATCCCCTTCTCACTCATGTGGCCTAAGCGCATGTGCCACAACTGAGTAGTGTCTCTATCAGCATCAGAAGACACATCTGCAGAGCCTGTCACCGTACTGCCTTGGAGAACATAAAGACTGTTCACCTTACTACCTTTCATCACAACCAATGAACCCTTAGTAACTCTAAGAGCTCCACCTTCGCCCCAATGAACCCTTAGTAACTCTAAGAGCTCCATCTCCACCACTGTAAGAACACCCAGAACACTCAATAGAATCCAAAGAACTCAAAGAAATCAGATTTTTCTTTAAGTCTGGGATGTGTCTCACATCTGATAAAGTTCTCACTATCCCATCGTGACACCGGATGCGAACTGTACCAATGCCAACTGTCTTGCAAACTGTATTGTTGCCCATCAAAACTGATCCACCACTTATAGATTTGTAAGTAGTGAACCAATCTTTATTTGGACACATATGAAAAGACGCACCTGTATCCAAGATCCATTCTTTATCGGAACGGCCATCCAAGGGACATACTGTAAGAACCGTCTCAGCAACAACGGCAGTATCAACCTTTGCCGTATTAGCTGAATCTGATGTTTCACCACGCTGGTTGTCTTTCTTCTTTAGAGCATAACATTCTGACTTGTAATGCCCTTTCTTGTGACAGTAGAAACACTCCACATTTTTCTTATTTGGGGCTGACCTGGACTTTGAGCGATTTCTGGATTGCCCTTTATCACCTTCTCTGGCCTTCGATCTACCTCTGGCTAGCAGACCATCAGCCTGCCCATCGGTACCTCTCCCATTCAACTTTGTTCTCAACTCAGCAGAGTTCAAAGAGGCCTTCACATCCTCAAGACTTATGGATTCTCTTCCATACAACATAGAGTTAACAAAGTTTTCATAAGAGTTAGGCAAGGAACATAACACAATAAGAGCCTGGTCTTCATCATCAAGTTTAAGATCCAGGTTTTTCATATCCATGACAATTTTATTAAATTCATCAAGGTGTTCCTGAATGGGTGTACCTTCCTTCATCTTCAGTGTGTATAGCCGCTGCTTCAGGTATAATCTCGTAGTAAGAGATTTCTTCAAGTAGAGACTTTCGAGCTTTGACCACAACCCCGCTGCCGTTTCCTCATCGGCAACTTCACGAAGCACATTGTCGGATAGTGACAATTGCAAGGCGCTGTGAGCCTTTTCGTCCATCTCTTCGATCTCGGCACTAGTCATATCTTCTGGGTATTTCCCATCGATAGCTTTAACCGTGCCTTCACGTCGCAACAAAGCCTTCATCTTTATCCTCCATAGGCCGAAATTGTTCTGGCCATCAAAGATCGACACCGAGAACTTCACAGAAGCCATTGTAGAGGATTGAAAGCTGTCCTAGAACCGAGAAGCTCTGATACCAATTTGTTGGGGAAATCACCCACTAAACCAGAGAATAGAACAATCACAAACACAATATTTACGTGGTTCGATCAAATTGATCTACGTCCACGGCAAGAGGGGGCTTTCACTATATTCAATCTCTCAAATACAACACACATACAAAATTTTAGCACTCTCTCTTTTGGCACAAGAGCTTGATACGCAAGTATGAGAGCCCATTTCCGATCGAGAAAAAGGTGGGGAACGTAGCTTATAAGGTAAAGCTTCCCCCAACCGTGAAGTATCATCCGGTCTTTCATGTGAGCATGTTGAAGCCATATCATCAGGACACGGAAGATCCAGATAGAGGAAAGTCTAGTCGAGCGCCAGCCGGGATTCGCATGGAGTTCGACAAGGAGGCCGAAGAAATTCTTGCGGATAGGATGGTTCGTGAAGCCAACAACCACCCGAGGTTAGAGTACTTTGTGAAGTGGAAAGGCTTGCCCGACAGTGAGAACAGCTGGGAACCGGCGCGATCCTTGTGGCAGTTTGAAGACTTGATCGAGAAGTTCCGCCAAGAGAAGGCTAAGCGATGAGGGCATCGCCCGGATAGGTGGGGGAGAATGTCACGAACCGCCCCATTTTGGCTCAATTTGGTGCATTTGGACTCACTCATTAAAGGTTGGGTCCATGAAGTTTCTTGGGTTTTCTAGAGTTTTCTTACATATGACAAATATCTTGTATCTAGAAGATTCAAGGAAAGTCTCATGTAAATATCTAGGGAGATATTTTAGGAGAAGGGTCTAGAGACTCAATCCTAACCGTTGGATGTAGGAACAATCTAGAAGGCTAATCATAGCCATTCATTGTAATCTAGCCTCACCTATAAATAGGGGCTAAGGCATTTCCTTTGTACCAAGCAAGAGTTGCTAAGTAATAAAGCAATAAGAGCTTCCACTTCCACTCTTGAGTGTTCTCTTCCCTTCTCTTGAGTGAGTGTTTGAGGGATTAGGCTGACTTAGCCATTCTAGTGAGAGAAAGAGTGACTAAGTGCCGCACGGGTTCGAGTGAGGTTTGTGGTGAAAGAATCAGCCCGTGACAAAACCCTGCACGTAACCATGGGAAGTATAAATGGGGCTTTAATATAACATCTAGTTTTGACCCGAATTTCTACTTAAAAACGATTTATTCGTGTTGTAAATAATGTGCTGTCCTCCTGGTGGATTATGATATTGTCCACTCATTTTTTCACCTTGATTTCTCTACCTGATTGGTTTTCATTTTTATTTTAGTGCAGGTAGAGAATTCTGTGTAGGCAACATTCAAGGCATCCTAAGAAGAAGGAAAAAAAAAGCTAATGGAGGGGATAAAATGGCTGTCTCAGGTATTTATTTGGGTTTAAGGCCTTTTAGCCTTTACATGTGGATAAATGATACTCTTTTATCCATGAGCAGTACATCATAAATTTCTATAAAATTATATTCAACATATTATGAAGAATGGAAAGTTTTCTTTTTCATTTTTCTCCTCGTTGAATATATGGCCTTTGGTTCCGGGCTTTGTAAATAAATGAACAACCTGTTTTCTAATTTTTAAATCCACAAAATTCTCTCAAAAATAAGTGTGTTAATGAAATGTCAGCATCGATCTAAAAGTGGGGTTTGATCGCTATCCGAAGTATATCGGTGTCTGGTTTCTGTGATGTTGCTTGAGCTGCCAGTTGCCAAAACATTTGAACAGGTTCAGACTTTATCAAAGTTTCAGCCGACCTGATATTAATCTCTACTGATCAACCGAGCAAGTTGCTGCAGACTTGTGGCTAAGCTTATCTCAACGTTCACAATCAATTATATAATGCAAGAAATAATACCATAATGGTACGATTATCATCTGGAAACCATATTATATATACTTTGTCTGAGATCTTCTCTTGCTAAGTTTTCTGTCCTGAAACATTTGACTATATATGTTCCCTAGATTCATCATCATTTTTATATTGTCAACCTAGGTATCAGTTCTCGCAACTTGTTCTGTAGACACTGAACATAGTCTCTCTCAGTCACTTTCTTTCCAAACCAAATACAGCCCAGAGCTTACCATGACTCCCTGGTTGAGCTCAGAAGTCATCTAGTCAACATTGTCGCTTAATTACATCCTGCTTGTGCTTTTTTTATCTTTCATTGTTTGTCACCATCAGCTTTTGAAGTATAAAATGAGGGGACCCGGGTTCTTGATTTTGACTTGCGACGTTTGCTTCAGGCTCACTTTAGCTAGGCCTTTCGCTTCTTGTAGGGCTAGGTGTTAAATGTGTAAGGTGGTTTAGTTGCTTTTTGTCTGGTACTTTCATATTTGCTCTAATCATTGGTAGCTGTCAAATAACTTGACATGTTGGAGATGCATGATTGAACTCACAAATGATAAAGCCTTGTTTTTGGGAGGCGCTACAGGCACACCCTCAGGCACACTAACAACCACACCCCCTCTTTATTTACAGTGCAGGGGGGCCCACATCAGATTTTAAAAAAAAAATCTGATGTGGGGCCCATTGTAGATAGAGAGGAGGTGTGGTTGATGGTGTGTCTGAGGGTGTGCCTGTATCATTTTTCCTTGTTTTTTCTTCTTCTTTTTGTGCGAGGAACCTTCGTGCAGTACCAACCAATGCAAGCAAATCTCGGAGTCTGGGGGGCCCTCTTTCACCGTCGACATACCGATGTGTAGCACGAGTGTTGCAATGCCTAGAGATATTAATTGCCATAGATGCGAATCAACCATGGGCCTTGCGAGCCAAGACCCAAAGCCCCAACCACGAGGCAACTTGTCAAATTATGTTCGACAAGAACTGTAGCTTTGGCCTCTGTTCTTCTTTAAAGAGTCTTAATTAATATATTTTGTGGGTGGATCCAAAGGAAGAAGAATATGTGAGAGTCCTAAGGCTTCCTGAATCTCAGACCATGGGCTGTTGTGATTTGCATAACGGCTGTTATTTTATGATACAGTTGATTGGGATACAAGCCATATGATTGCATTAGTCACACGCAACTATGAGCTGGCTTTAGTTTCTTTTCGTTTCTTCTATTTTCTCTGCCAATTACATAAGGATCACACGCGTCGCACCGCTGTTGACCAGCTTAT
>NC_033794.1:2358546-2364140 GCF_001876935.1 Asparagus officinalis | reverse complement strand
GGTTCATTTCCTTAAAAAAGAGAAAACATAAAACCATGTTGAAATCTATTTCAGTGCATTTCAGAGGATTTCTCAGATTTGATTTTTTTTTGATTTGTTTCACATTGAAATCATAGGATGTAAAGCATTGTTTCCCACTTTTTTGGTTTGTTTCAACATGTAAAAATCAAGAAAACTGACCAATTAATTTCAGCCACTTTAGCCACTTTGGGTCTTGAAAAGGTGAGCGAGACAATATTTTACTCCTCATTAAATTTATTTCTTATCCATTTCAGCCACTTCGGGTCTAAAATGAGTTTTCTATAAAATTTAACGTGACACCCTATTTCACAGCTCCATTTCCTTAATACCCTCAATGAACCAAATGCTGAAAATGAAAATGGGGTAAAATCAAAAACCGACGTGGAGCTCTTGTCAGGTCACAAAAGCTCCATTTCCTGTTTCCTTTAGCAAACAAACGACCCATTATTGTATTTAATGGCATGCATCTTGTGTATTCTGGGATTTTTGGTTGATTTTGGGAAGAAACAAAGGAGGTCGGAGATTATTCTAGCATAACGAAATCAATTTATCTCAATCTACATATTCTAAAATCCCAACACACCAAGTTTGGGGTGAACCCGTCATCGTTTGACCCTTCATCCACAAGTATCAATTTTAACGGTTTTGAATGAATAGAACTTTTCACATGGTTCACCGGAGGGTCAAACGATGATGAGTTCACCCCAAACTTGGTGTGTTGGGGTTTTAGAATATGTAGATTAAGTTTAAGGGAGCGGATCATCCATAATGTAGCTCAATCATGTGATTTTAGATCGCGTCCTTAGATGATTATCTAAGGCATCACCTTAGGAACACTTATATATATATATATATGGGTATGCTTAGTACCAAGCACAAATTTTGTGCTTGGTAGTGAGGTGGCACAATCCTCTTCACTCATTCAAATGGTGGACTACATTCACATGAGTTAAGGAGTGCATGGGGATATGCAACTATTTGAATAAGTGGAGGGGATTATGCCACCTCACTAACAAGCACTAATTTTTTTTGCTTGGTACCAAGCATATGCATTTTTCTCATATATATAATCCAAAAAAAAAAAAGGTTAATACACAATTTGCCTTTCCACCTCTTCTCCTGTCATTTTCTTTCCTCATCCGCTCCTCATCCTCTTCTTCTGGCTTCTGGAACCAGCACCCGAACTCGGCAACTACATTTACCCCAACGTCCATTTAAAACTTCCCCCCCAAAGAAGAGAAGTGCTAATAATAAGGTAATAAATATAATCATGGCTCTCCCTCTCGATTCCTTCTTTCCTTCCTTCTTCACTTCCGTCGCTCTTCAAATATCACCTAAAAATCAAATCAAGATCTTTTAGCAATGGCACAGCATCCTCCGTCGCCGGCGCGATCCTCTCTTCGACGAAGTCATCCTCCCTCGGCCTCTGCCCCTCGCGCCCGACGACGAGCTCTGCGACCTTCCCGGTCGTTTCTCCGGTGGCCTGTGCGTCGACCAGTCCAGCATCGTGGCGGGCCCTAACTCTCAGTGGTCGCTCTTCCTTCTTCTCGCGTGTCGGTTCGTCCCTCTCGTCTCCCACTTCGTCTTTGCTGTCTCCGACCATCGCCGGCCCTACGATGCGGGTTGCGCAGTCGTCGTTGGAACGGCGGCGGGGCGCGATTTCTGTTGTATGCCTGTCGGCGTTGATGAGGAGGTTCGGGCTGAGGAAGCTGTTGTTTCTTGACGAGGTTGTTGGGGAGAGCAAGAAGGTCAGGTTTGGGTACGTGCGGCAGCTGAATCGATCGTTTCGGATCCTTTCCTTCTTCGTGCTGCCTTGTTTCTTGGCCGAGTGCGGGTAAGTTTTGATTTTTTTGGAAGAAATTTGATTTGAATAGTTTTTACGCTTTTATTATTTTGTGCGGAAATTTTATAGTTTTTTTCATTTGTAATTTAATTTGCTCTCATTTCTCTTCCTTTTCCTTCCCTTACATGTTGTATTCTAAATCTAATCGAGCTTAGCTAATGCTTCGATCACAAGGATTTAATTAATTACTACGATATTATTTGTAGGGATATAATTATCTTAAAACTTCTGCATGTTAATCGTGAAAATTATCTTAAAACCTCTGCAGATGCAAGCCGAAACTTGGTTATCATAAAAAAAATATACTGTAAAGTTTCACATCTGATGTTATTAGAATGACCACAGATAATAGATTAAAAACTTTTAAATGGAATATTCTTCTTTTTACGGATCATATTAATTGAATCTCTAATGCTCTCGTATATATAGGTACAAAGTGTGGTGGTACTTAGCGGGAGCAAGAAGAATCCCCTTCTTGGGCAACGCCGTAGCAAGCGATGCAGTGGCGTGCGCATTGGAATTAGCGTCTTGGATATATCGAACCGCTATCTTCTTCCTAGTTTGTGTGCTCTTCTGGTTGATCTGCTTCCTTCAAATTCTGAGGCTTCAAGACTTCACCACAGTGTTTCAAGAGGAGTCAGATGTGGCCGCTGTGCTGCGTGAGCATTTGAAGATCAGGAGGCAGCTCATGGTAATCAGTCACAGATTCAGGAGGTTCATTGTTGCTGGCATGATTCTTGTTACTGCCAGCCAGTTCGCTGGCTTGCTGCTGACTACTCGGCCACACGGAGATGTCAATCTCTTCAACACTGGAGAGTTAGCGGTATGGTCTTTTTCGCATTTGTTTTCAAATTTTTTTGCGTTGTATTTTCGTCAAAGAGAAGCGCTCTCTATGGTATCTAAGTAGAAGCACACTTTGATTCGCTAGCCCTTGAAACTATATATTTAATGTGGACTGAATTTCTGCTGCCTTTCTTTTGACAATACTAAGCATTAGATTGGTAGGAATAAAGAAGAGTCTCCCTACACCAGTATAATCTTGTTGTCTCTGGATACTCTCTGTGTGTGTATGTGTGTGTGCGCGCGCGCGCGAATTATTCCCTTGATAAGCCGAGTTTCAGAATCATCCCAACTCTATTATAGATTAGTTTAACCCCTGCAGATGTACACATACATTTTCTTTGGGCAGAATGCAGTTTGTTATGCTTTCTGGAGCTAGAACTAAATAAAATTATGTTTCTGTTTTTGCAGCTGTGCTCTGTGATTCTCGTTACAGGCCTACTCATATGCTTAAGAAGCGCCACAAAGATTACACACCAGGCTCAGGCGATAACCAAGCACGCTGCAAAGTGGCACGTATGTGCTGCCATTGATTCCTTTAACCCTGACCCGGAGACCCCCTCTGAAAATGTTGCTACTTCCAGTGTCTTCCCTGAGAACGATGTTGACAATGAAGAAGAATCCATCGAAGATTTGGCTGGTGATGATGAATATGAGGCCATTAAGTTGGTAATGCCTCATGCCAATACGATTTCATTCCAAAAGAGACAAGCACTGGGTAAGACACTAAATTAATTCTCTTTACGGTAGAACTCATTAAGAAAAACCCCTGAACACCTACACTTTATAAATCACAGGAAACCCCTTGAACTTTCAAAATTATGCTAAACATCCCTTGACCAATTGGAAATTCACATAAACAACGTTAACGAGTAGTACAAAAGCTCCTAACTCCCTTTTCACTTTTTATCTATCATTATCTGAAATGGATAGGGGTTGTCCAAAATAGGGTTTTCCCTAGAAACCACCTTAAAAATAGGGTCATTTTACAGAAACCATTTGTCAAAATTTTCATTGAAAATCCAAAATACCGTTAAATAGCTCACATTCAAGACATGTGAGCCACTTTGTTAATGCTTTAGTTTAGTTAGGGTACAAGTCACGCACTTTGAACGTGCATGTGTTGAGGTTATTTTTGATTTTTTAGTGAAGATCTGACTAGGAGGTGATTGATTGGAATAATAACACATTTTAAAGGTGATTTACATATAAATTTAAAAATGAAAGGTGGTTTCTGTAAAATGACCCTATTTTTAAGGTGATTTCCGAGAAAAAAAAACCTCCAAAATACTTAAAAATACCTATTTTTAAGTTTTATGAACATGCTAAGTTTTTTTTAGTGTGGTTTTGAATGTTTTTCCTTGGTTCATAAATGCAGTGACATACTTGGAGAACAATGCAGCAGGGATCACTTTGTTTGGATTTGTGCTGGACAGAAGTTACCTCCACATGGTTTTCATGATAGAACTTCCTTTATTTCTATGGCTTTTGGGGAAAACAATTGGAATCTCGTAAATGCTATTCTTCGTTTGAATTTTCTCTTCTCCTCATTCTATTCGATTTTTTCTGGTATATAAATGTGCATTATGAAAATCAAAAGGTATGTATATATCCCTTTTCGTTTATTTTCCTCTTTGTTTTAATTTTGAGGTCTGAGCAGAGCGGATGTGATTTTGCAAGAGTGGCGATGTCTTTTTTGTGCGTAGAACATGTTTTATAGTGGTTTTCCCTTTCTATTGTGATCGATCGACAATGAAGCATTATGGAATTTATGAATAACTTAGTTATTGATTGTTTGATGATGAGAAATGAGTAGTTTCATGTTGTTGCCCGTCTTAATGGTGATATTGCTTGGTCCAATCTTGTGAAGTTAGCCAAATCATTAATTTGAAAATGTTCTCTGTTTTGTTGAAACTCCGCCAGCTACCTGTGAATTATTGAAGCATGCATGAAAGGTATTTATGGCTTTGTAGGTACTTATGGCAGCACCTAAAAAAGTGAGGCTTTGATTTTATTCCAAGTACACTTGCATGTGGTACTCCTCTGTTAGCTCTGAAGTGTCGGTTGCAAAAAGATTGACATATCTCTACTTAACCTGGCAAGTTGCTCAACAATCAATATTGAGCTTCACTTGCAATTACTCAACTGAGAAGACAAACTAACAACAAGATTATCAGCCAGAAACCGCTTAAATTATGGCTTTTGCCATGCTAAACTTGTTGGGGATGCACAACCCCCCTGATGCGATTTGGAAATAGAGATTTAGGAGAGAAGAGAGAAAAACAACCAATCTCAAACACACAAGATTTACGGTTTAACCAATAAAAAAGGAAACAGAACAAAACAGGTTAAAATTCGAAACTGGGCCAAAACCCGACTCTGATCGACCGCCGCACCACGTGCGGTCGACCGCAACGAATCCTATTCCTGATCGAGCTCTCTGGACTTTGGGCGGTCGACCGCAGCGCCATGTGCGGTCGACCGCGAAGCTGACTGCAGACTGGGCTTGTTCTCTGGACTTTTGCCGGTCGACCGCAGCGCCATGCTCGGTCGACCGCGATGAGCTCCTGGCCTGTGCACCCAGCTGTGCACGACGTCGGTCGACCGCCGCGCCATGGCCGGTCGACCGCGATGCAGAAAACTGTCTCCTTCGTCGTTTTGCTTGAACTTCTCCATCGTCGATCCTGTTCCTCCTGTTCCAACTTTGTTCCTCCTCTCTTCTGAAGTATAGGGCATGCTTGATAGTTAGGCTTCACATATCCTAACAATCTCCCACTTGGAGACTAACTATTAATCTCTTTCAGCTCTCTCTGCGGCGACAGCCTCCATTTCATCAAGTGCTGAGGCCAACTGAAGTTGAACACAACTTCAGTTTCTCTGTAGTGACAAC
>NC_033794.1:2334401-2357546 GCF_001876935.1 Asparagus officinalis | reverse complement strand
TAATTATTTTATGAAACCGTTGGTTTTGCCCAATAAAGTTGAAAAAAGGGCTTTTTTAAAAATTTGTCCTTTTTTTTTTTCATGAAACCCATTTTAGCCTAAAATCTCCTAAACAGATTTCAAGTCGTGAAATGTGATTCAAACAACCCATTATAAAAAAAACTTCTGCTCGAGTTACCTATTTTTAAAAAGAGGCAATAGTACAAGTTAAAATTTTTCAAGACAATTTAATTATTGAGGAAACTAAATCAACCATGTGAGCACAGGCATAATGCTTGTGGAAGTAAGGAGGAAAAAAGAGGAACTTGACTCCTCTCTCCTGACAAAGCAAGGGAAGCTGTGCTTTTAATCTAAATCGTTTGATTATCTAGTGAGTGGTATTGATATATTTTAAACCTAATATTATTACATTGTATTTATTTTTTATTTTTTATTAATTTGCCTACTTGTTAATACGGTTTAACAAAGAAAGTAGATCTTGGCAAATGGATAATGACTGAGTAGGGATTATGATTTTTGGACATATTTGTTTGAGTTGTTGTTGCTTATCGAGTTAAATGCAATTGTCAAGACTTGTCTGGTTCGTACAAAAAATTTAAGCGCATTGATAGCTACAGAAGAGAAGAATCGTTGCAATGGGAGGTTATTTCAGCGGTCATAAAGAAACGATGATTTCCTCTCTCTTTTTATTTGATGGGGAAGTATAACTGACGAAAGAAACTCAATGGAAAAAATCTAATCGAGCATTGTTCCGTCATTTTTTTTCTTGGTCCTCATGAATATGTATTAAGAACCTAATATTGAGTGCTACATTTTGCTTAGCGTTACGTAAAAATATGTCACATTTACATCAAGGGAGGGGAGGGGAAAGGCGATGCCTTGATTCAACGTTGCCCTCCTTATAATTAAGCGTGAAATGGGCCCAAATAGTCAGAGTTGAACTATATATATATATATGTTGATCATAAAATTTTAAGATTGCGTCTTCATGATCAATATTTATATAGACTAATTTACTGGTTTGCTCACAAAATTTTTATGCAGCGAAATTACGTAACTACTAGTGTACTATATTAATTAAATTAAATCTAAAACGATCAAAATGTCCAGCCGAAGAAAATTTTGAGATTTTCTTTCATTACCAAAAAGACCGTCTCTTAAACAAAATAAAAAAGTGCAACAGCAATCACATAATGTACTTTTAAGTATTATTATATCCACATGGTAAATACAAATTACAAGCCAGTAGAAAAGTTGTGAAATACGCAAATATTAAGTACACAAATGTTTAGTCAAGAATATATATGACTTTTATATAAGTTTATTTAAGTATTTTGTGCGTAAATCAGGGATCGAGATTACTTCCAGCAACATCGATCAACAACAAATCGATACGATATCTCACATCGTTGTGCTCGAGCCTTTCGAAATTAAGCTAATTCATTCGCTTGATCCATCTTTATCATTTCAATCATGGACGTTAATCCTTTAATTTCTTCCCACAAATTCCCAATGCTAGCTTCTTGTGTTTTCTCCATGCTCCCTAAATATGAAGCTCCCTGTTAATCATTTTCCTCCCTCTAACAACACAAAAAAAAAATTAAGGAACGGGTTAATTAATTGTGGCCAAATTGCGGATACACCCCATGCATTTAATTCTGTGTTGCCAATAGACCCTCTACATTCTCAAATTTGTTAGTTTCGCGGTGCAAGTCTAGAGTAACCCAATCGATCTCAATCAAAATGATCGATGACAGCTTCAACTTACCTGCCATAATATATAACAGGTCTAGAGAACTTTATGAATTGGCTCATTAATAAACCCCATCATAATCAACTAATAATTAATTTCCCATTATCCTTGAGCAAATCCAGATAAGACTACAATATATGCAATCATCGGCTTAAGCTAGGGCTATGCATGCAAGCCGAACCCTATAACCAGAATCTCACTTCCTCTCTCAATAATCTCACAAACGCGCATCATCGTGTCGATAATGTAGTCCAAACTAACTATCAATTGCGTGAGCCATCTTAGCCTCATCCGGGCTAACCAAGTACGTGGCCTCCATCTTCTTCTGATCTCCGATGAGCTTGTCACCGTGACGTGGTGGGCCGGCCCATCGCCTTGGCGATCTTGGCTCCCATGAATCTCCGATGAGCTTGTCACCGTGACGTGGTGGGCCGGCCCATCGCCTTGGCGATCTTGGCTCCCATGAATGCGCCCCCGACTCCTCCTAAGTGTAAGGTGAGAGAACTCCTAAGTGTAAGGTGACTAATAATGAATTTTCCAAAATAATATCTATGTTATCAAGCATTAAATTTCATTTTTCCTACGTCAATGCATCATCATTTCCATATATACCGGCTAGCTTTAGGAAAATTCATTAATTTTCTTTTTAATACCTCACTTATTACTGCAGCTACATTCCTAGCTTGTATTATGGATATCTCTCCTCTCTTTAAATCACAAGACTTTATACGCAAATGCTTAACTTACCCAGGCGACCGTCGATATATCGGCATTCCGAGGGTGATTCTTGGTCTGATGAATATCAGTATGACAATTAATTCCACAATGTAAACACTCACCACATCGATCCCCAGGTCCAGTTGGCATGCAGGTAAAATTTTGAATTTAGAAAATAGAAATAAATAATGTAAAGCCTAATTAAGACATTAATATTCAATGTTGTTATAGTTACGGTACCTCATTGAGTAGGTGTAAGGTGAGAGAACACCTGAGGGATCCTTTTGCGGCCCATGCTGTGACAATTCTCTCTGTGGCAAATTAATTATGCTGCCCATTTTTCCCTTGGAAAATTGCGAAGAGGAGAAGAAGAAGAAGAAGAAGATCAACAGAGAGATGAGTTATTTTGTCTATATAATTTGCTTGTTCAGCTCCAGATTTTGGTTATGGCGTGTACGTGCACATATATATGAGTTTTGCTATTTGGCTCGCGGGGGCCATAGGACTTGGGCAGAGAAGCCGGGGGTAGGGACACTGCCAGTGGCGGAACCGGGAATTCAAAAATAGTTACTAACACTTTCTTCTTAATTAACAGTGTATGGAAAATCTGTATGTTTGTACACTTTAAGAGGACATAGCGATCATTATAATTGATCCATTAATAGACACCTCTTCGCTATGTATCAATACACTTGATCCCTTCTTTCAAAAGAAAAAAAAAAGAAAAAAGGAAAAAAAGAAGCAATTGATCCCGACGGCTAAACATGTCATCTGAAATTTGATCGTTTTGTTTCTAAATAGCCTCCACGAAAAATCACAATCATTCGCTGAACGGTAGCCACACCAGGATTGAAAAAAATGTACATGTTTCGCCTCAGTAAGAAAGTATCTAATTCACAAGGATCGTGTTGGATAGTTGTATTCCTAATCTATTAGGATTCCTAATCTATTTTGGTAACATGAGGTTATTAAGATTCCTAATTTGTTTTGTTTTTGGTTTTAGGATTCCTAGCCTGTTTTGGTTTTAGTTTTTCTATATATATGGAGATTAGAATCAAGCATTAAAGGGAGGAGAGTTGTAATTAGAGATTAAAGAGACTTTTGAGCATTATGAGAGAGAGATATTGTGAGCAAGTTGAGAGCTTTGGTTGATGGTTAGTTTGTGAGTTTTGTGAGATTGTAACCCTTTGTACTCTCCTTGATTTAGTGGAATCTTCCCATCCTCTCATTGTTGACGTAGACAATTTTCCGAACCACGTAAAATTATTTGTCTCGCTATTTGTGTGATTTGTAATAGTTTATTTAGGTTTCCTCGACAAATCAGTACTAGAACTGATGAGAGGAAGAGCTGATATCTCACTTTGTTGAGATATTTTGCTTAAGATTCTTGTTTCCTTTGTGAAACGAGAATTCCTATTGTGAACTGACTCTCTTGTTGTGCTGCCGAAGTGCTTCCGAAATTTCCGCTGTGCGCAACAGGTCGATCATGCCCAATTTCCTGTACCTTTAATTTGTTATCTAATAAACAAAATATAAATAACAAGGCTAGTTGATGAGCAAGTTTGCCACCTTATATGTTTGATAGCTTGATTTCGAGCAAAAGAGTGGCTCTACTTTGTTGAACTATCACAAATATTAGATACCATGGTCAAGATTTTGATTAGACGTGGATTTGTTCTTGAGGAATTATTCCATTTATTTTAGGTGGAGAAAGATCAGCAGGTGACAAAAGTCCAAAAGGCCGGAAGTGTTAAACATATTTCAGGCTTTAGCTAAACAAGCTTAAAAAGCCTAACAGCAACACTTTAGGCGGCTTCAACTGCAAAAAAGGCCCATGACAATCATTATCAACGGACAACGAAATGAAAGGAAAAATGTATATATTATATGCATAAATCCTAATATGATCATGATATATAAAAAATAATTCTCTTTTAATTTCCATAAAAAAAAACGCTTTGGATCTCTTATCTATCTGTTGTTCCTTTGGTATAGTTGTGATCTATAAAGATTTTAACGCCGGATTGTCGCTCAATTGATCCTTCATTGTTTCACAAAAAATAAATTTCTGAATACGTACTTCAGTTTTAATTAAGTATTAGAAATGCTGTAAAACAAACAAGTTAACAATAATTTCTAGAAAATTAGAGGTATGTTATGTTTAGAATAACTACACAACATTTATTTATTTATTTATTTTTTCCCCAAAGCAATCCCGAAATGGAGACGGGTACCATTTGCATCATATATGAGAATGAAATGAATGGAGAGGGAGTCTTTATTATTCGCATAATTAAATAGAGTTTAAAAAGCTCGTCATATCGCTTTGAAACGTGAGACGACTACATTCATACGGGAACCATTCAACTAAAACCAAAGAATCGTATTTATAGTAAACTAAAGTTTCCTCTGACATTAATGAGGCAGCCATTTTGCCGTTCGCTTAATAAGAAAAAAAGTGGGGGAAAATGATTCATATATATATACAATAAATTAATTCATCATATATAAGTACATAACCATGAACGTAACTAGCTAGCTTGTTCTTCAATGGCCAGTACCCGGACTCGGACCGGAGTTCTTGATCGCACCCAAAGCTAATGAATCCATTACAGCGTCCAACCCCTTCTTGATGAATCCCTCACCGACCTTCCCCATCAAAGGCCTACTCGCCTCTGATTTTGAGAGAACAAACAGAGAAAGAAAGAAAACAAGAACCAAACGCTTCAAGAACTTTGAGCTTGGATCCATAATTTCCTCAAAAAATGTTGAATATTGTTGGTTGGTTACTCTATCTAGAATAGGATTCTGATCATCGGTATATATACACACACACACGAGGATTAACGATGAAGTGAGCTTGAAACACGTGGCAAAATGAAGAAAAAAGGCTTATTTTATTTCATGCGAAGAATAAAGTTTGATGACTCGTGAGTCGTGACTCGTGGGCTTTGAAATGTTTTGGACGAGCCAACAACCAGCACGTTTTAGCTGCCGAAAGTGCGAATATAGCTTAATTTTGACTCGAGAGAGAGAGAGAAAATCACGTACGAAGAAAGAAAATCCTAGCTAGTCACAAAAAGAGGGGCCCACCAAAACAAAACCGCATAGAGAGAAGATTGCTACAAGTAGCTAGGGTTGCACAAGATATAGCCATATACCACAAAATGTCCGTATCCGTTAGATTACAAATATAGTTACCAGAGTCTATAGTCGATAGAATGCGGTTATGGATTTGGTTATACATTGAAATATCCAGATTCATATTCGGGATCTTGAATATAAATTGGTCATGCTATTGCAACAATTTTAGTTTTTAGATTAATGGATTTGAGGTTAGTTTTAATGATCAATATATCTAATATTATTAGTTTTCAGATATAATAAACATATTGACGAGGTCTCCTTTTATCATACGCACTATAAATTTTACGATATTATTTAGTTTTCTCATGCCGTTTTGTAACCGTATGTATATTCGCTCATATAATTGCATGCATATATGTATCTGATTTTAACGGATATGGATATGAATTTTCTTTACTGGGCTACTTCCGTATCTGTATCAATGTTTAGTAAGCAGATACAGACATGATAAATATAATATCCGACCATTATTCGAATAGTATGTACCCCTACCCTACAACAAGTGTGCGGCCGGATTGTACGGTAAAATGGTATAATTACACTCATGTTGCATGCTGGAGAGCCTATAAGTAGGATTTTCCTAAAGTTTTTGTTTTGGTTTGGTCCACGTTCAAATCATAAATGCTTTTCTTTGTCCTTGTTTTGAACAAATGGCAACATGGCATGTTTTTTTTAGTAAGGAGCTTGGCCGTCCAGTCCAGATTTGGACTCTTGGACTCGTGCGAATTCAATGAAGTGGTTGATCGCATAAAAAGTCAGGTGATGAAAATATTGATAGTCCAAGATTTCGTTTGGCTCGTGGATTGTTCTTGTTTTGTAGAAAACTGAAATTGAATGTACTTAGTAGTAAATTTTAATTTGCAGAGAAAACATTTGCAATTATAATTTTTCACAACCGTAGCTAGAGAATAAGGTTAACTTTTGCAGAAACAATTTGGCACGTAAAAGGATGCATATAGGCCAAGAGTACTAAATATTGATAAAATAATATTGTGACGTAGAATATTTTTGACATAGCCACATTCCTTTTGAGTTTTGATAAGGGAAGCACTCTTTTAAGTTTTTTTTTTGTGGAAGTTAAAGTTTAAAATCCATGAAACTATCGTAATGTAGAATCTAAAAGGGAACCAAAAAAGAATTTGGATTCTTTCCACTATAAAAAAAATAGTGAAGAGACCACTATTTTTAATCTCAATCGTTGATTACTTAGTAGTCGATTATTGTACAATCTAAATCTAACACTCACCGTAGCCTCGTGTATTACACCCATTTCTAATTTGCACTCAAAGAAAAAATCATAACAATCAACTAGATAATTAATAATTGTGATTATGTAGTGGTTCCTTCATTACTCTTAGACGGTGGACCGGAGAGGATCCGAATCCACCAAATGAAACGTAGAACTGGAATTTTGTACGTGAAAACCTCATGGGCTGTGCTATAGGGGGCTGGCTCATCGGGCCATGAGTACCTAAATCCCATAAACCTGGCCCAATTTACCGGTGAATCCCCCGTAACCTGGCGACTTCGTCTCGCGGTTCCAGCAGGTAACCTCGCCGCGTGTCAACCTGTGATAGCCGGTGAGGTCCTGCTTCGTGTGGCGATTAGAGATCGAGCGCACTCTTTTCTCCGGTCACCCTTTAATTTGTTCTCTCTAGGGCACGGATCGCCCGATCCTCGTCGGAGCTCGCCGAATCTTACAGGTCTTCAAAAATCTCACCTCATCTCGTTTGAATCTGAAGCCTTTTGATATTTCTCCTCTTATTTCGATTCTATCGTCTTCTTTTGATCTATCGCGTTAAAAGTCTAGGGTTTGAATACATTTAGATGCGATCTCTAGTAGGAATGTTTATCCTTCTGAGGAATTTTGGATCAAAGAAATGATTTTTTTTCGTGATTCAAAATCTAGGGAGAATCTGATGGCCGCTGGAAGAGGAATCAACCAGATACTGAGAAAGAAATTCAGTTTTCAGACTTCGGTGCGTCTCCCCACATTTTCTTTTACTTTTCTATTTACAGGCGATTAACTATCTTTTAGCAATCCTTTAGATGTGAGCTAGTGAGGATCAAGGCGTTTATACTAATAAAGGATTTTTGTTTTTTGGGGTTATTTTTCTTCAATTCTAGGTTTTCATTGGCGCGTGACATTTTGGATAGAATTAGTATGTTTGTCGGAGTTATTTTACCAATTAAACCTAATGTCGTGCTAAATATTTCATAACAATGCACAGTATATTCTGTACTTAGCTAATTAATGTGTGTTTGTTTTATCTATGTTTGGTACACAAGGTCACCTCGTGCTGTTCAACTTAGACACAGAAGTGTTGAACATCGGAACCCTCCAATTCATGTTGGCCGCATATGTGTTTTAAGCATGCTTTTTCTTCAACTTGTACATGTATCCGGTTGGTATCCAACAAAAAGAAGATTAAATTGGATCGATGATGTATAAATTATTGGCTTTTTGTTCGTGGGGTCAAAATATGCTTCGTTCCTTACATGTTTTTGAGGCGAACAAGGAGTTTTACATTTTGTAAAACCTTGGAGAACGCACCCCTAAATTTAGCTATTAGTGGAAGAAAACCTAGTGCTACCGTCTCTTTATTTGTTTAATGTTGGGCTGATAGACCTAGTGTACCACGATGCTTTTGCCGCATATATCCGCAAGTAATGATGGATACTCCAAATTTCAGTCTGCATAAGTGTCCTCCATATACTACTCGTTTTATACTCTACTTGTGAGCTGGAGATATTGTTCCTTTGGGGTGATCGTTTACGCACTTTTTCTTCATTTCAGTTAATGATCTATGGTAACATTCAATATGTTTTTATCATTTACTGGTCCAAATATATAATTGGTCATGGTATGGAATAAATAAAATCTTCGTAGTTTTTGTTACCGTGTACATTTTTATTAGATATGGTTTCTTGACAATCAAGAACCTTAATGACCCTGTTTACTCAACATGTTCACCTTTTGACAACAAATTCTTCCAATATTATTGTAAAATTTTGTTTTAACTGCCAGATTACATGACTATATAATATTATTTCACTTTTAAGTGTCATGTTAACATAATTATTAGCTTGGTTGTGAACTGAGAGGACTGATTCTTGGAAATGCGGTATTGTTTTCATATCAATAGGCTACTGCATCTGGTGATTTTGTCTGCTAATATGTTCTTCTTTACTATGCAGGCATCATTTCTATCAAAGCAGGAACAAGATGCTACTGCATCTGCTGGTGTGAAGTCTCTAAGAGCATTGGCACTCTTTGGAGCTGGTATTTCTGGAATTTTGAGCTTCTCTACCATAGCATCTGCTGATGAAGCAGAGCACGGTCTCGCATGTCCCAGCTATCCTTGGCCTCACGAAGGCATTCTTAGTTCCTATGATCACGCATCGTGAGTATTTGACTGATCATCGTTATGGAAGCTTACCTTATTATTTATTCTTCTAGATATAAAAAAACTCCTCAATTATAGAAGATAAATTATCTTTCACAAGTAAACATGTTAATCGTTCTAGATATTCTTTTTTTTATTTATATTATAACATAGAATTAACTGATGTTTCTCAGAGACTCTAGGTGCATAATTAGGTATAGCAGCCTTCATGTTCTTGAGAAAAAAAAAATTCAGATATACTTGCATGGTTACGTGAGTTAGAAACAAGCTGCAAGTTTTTTTGTAGATCAATGGACAGATATAGATTACCTTTAGTTGTCAGCAACATTACATTCTTTTTAGATACTTGGCCTACCTGACACTTCACTTTTTGACTGATCTGAACAGCATCCGCCGTGGTCACCAAGTGTACCAACAAGTTTGTGCTTCTTGCCATTCCATGTCTCTGATCTCATATAGAGATCTTGTTGGTGTAGCATACACTGAAGAGGAGACAAAGGCTATGGCTGCTGAAATTGAGGTGGTTGATGGTCCTAACGATGAAGGTGAGATGTTTACTCGTCCTGGTAAATTAAGTGATCGGTTCCCTCAGCCATATACAAACGAACAAGCTGCAAGATTTGCAAATGGTGGGGCATATCCTCCAGATCTAAGCCTGATAACCAAGGTATTTACCCCACCCAAGTGTGGACTCTAGTTCCTTGTATCGTCTCATGTAGCCTTTGCTCAGCTCCTTTTTTTTCCCTTTCATTTTCCTTACCAGGCACGACATAATGGTCAGAACTATGTATTTGCTCTTCTCACTGGCTACCGTGATCCTCCTGCTGGTATTTCGGTAATGCTCCACTTCAGATTGAAAAATTTTGTTTTCCTTTCATCTGCTTACGTCAATCTGTCATTTACACTGTTCAATAGCCACCTGCATCTTTCACTGAATGTTTGTGACCTCTAATCATAAAAACAAAGAAAGATAATACAAGCCTAAACAATGTGTAACATAATTTTGTTTTAGCTTTGTTAACTGTGACCACCTTGTGTAACATAATTTTGTTTTAGCGTTGTTAACTGTGACCGTAAGTTAGAGTTCCTTTTTTGGGGTAATTGTCCATGTTCTCATACTATTGGCCATTGTAAAGATCCAATACTAGGAATTCTCTATTCTTCACTTGCATGATGCTTTCCATAACATATTGTCAGCATATGTGCTAGCGTGTTGTTTATATGGATATCATTAGTTGTTTCCTCTACGCTGATCCTCTCCTGTTTTGTGAAAATATTTATCATCTTAATTTGCGGAAAATAATTCATGTCCAAGATGCAGTATCAGCTCTATCTCTGTGTTCTAACTGGTTGAAATCAAACAGCAGTTTTCATTTGGGTGTAGTTGGAGCTACGCAGGGGTTCAACACCCCCCCACAGTTTTATGCTTAATTAGAATGTGATTTTATTCTTCTGGTAAATTAGGGTAACATAGACCTTAAATTCTTTTATCTGTGCAGTTTATTAAATGTCTGCCTTGGTAAGTCACAAGGTTTTCATTATAGTTTAGCTATTTTCTATGAAGTCATGCTGGATACCCTAATTGATGGATTGATTAACAGTGGATGCCAATAATCTCGACATCAACCCTTGTCTTAATTATTTGTTTCTTATGTTTTTCTTGTTGTCATTGGAGGAGAGATTCTTCGGAAAGGGTATTAACTCTTAGGTATTCTCAATATATAAAACTAATGCATGTAATTAATGGAATAACTATTTTCCTGTCATTTTAATTGCGTTTACTTTCTGTCATCTTAATCATCTAGGAGCCATTGCTGTATTTACTTTTTGTAACTGTTTCTTGTATGGTTTAATTTTTTTATTATTAGCTTTATGCTACTTAGGAAGATGCTGTTCTTTTTTCATCAATTATTTTCTACTTTCTGCTGACTGGAAAATGTAGATTCGAGAGGGTCTCCACTACAACCCATACTTTCCTGGTGGTGCAATAGCTATGCCCAAAATGCTTATTGATGGTGCTGTGGAATATGAAGATGGCACCCCTGCAACTGAAGCTCAGGTACTCCTTTCCAAATACTTATTTACATGACATGTTCTCTGTATCACTATGATTTCCATTATCATCATTAACAAATTTTCCCGTGGAAATAGATCCAGCTTTTTGACCAGATTCTATGACCATTTGTCAATCTCATGTCAATCTTTTGCATCCCATACCAAGTTCTCGGCTTAGGCTTATAGAGGATTTGCCATAAAAGCTATTGGGGAAATCTCGGATGGCCAAAATCCATATCGAATTGCGAATAATGGTAAACTATCGGGATATGTAGTAAATATCAGAGTGCTATATTGGACGATCTTTTTGTAAAATGTAATGTCTTAATATGTAATCTAAACATAATTAATAAAATCTAAGCATACAAAATATAAGTAATATACATTTAGGATCATTAACAAATTGTACAAACGTGTCTTAGGGAAGTAACTTACTAGAATTTGCTTAAAAATTTTAATTGGGTTGGAATTTTTGCCACAAAACCTTAAAGAAGTTATTGCAGAACTACAATGTTTTGCAACAAGTCATATAAAGATCGGCCTAACATATTGACTAATATATCGGTTATGTCAGGGATATATTGCCCAAAAATTGCCAAAAAATCAGTAGATGATATTGAGACCATATCATTTTACGACAAGTCTTATAAGAGGATATATCGGCCTAAATGTTGGCTATATTGGGGATGTTAAAAAAAATGCATAACAGGCTACAGAAGCGCTGGCTGAATGGAAGTTTGATTAAGCTATCTTTATTGACTGGTTTACTACTTACAACTTAACAAGAAAACTAAAAGAAATACTTCTCGACAATTCACAACCACACTGCTCCTGTGAGGCATTGCTAGCCGAAGCTTAGGTGAAACATAACTCCTTATCATCATCCGCGTATGCATTTTGTTAGCATATTCTGAAGACTGATGGTCCTTCGTTAATTAATGTAGATGGGGAAGGATGTTGTTTCATTTTTATCATGGGCAGCAGAGCCTGAGTAATACTGACATCATTAGAATATAGTTTGTGACTTTTTAATACAAAATTGATCACACCCATTATCTTGTTACAGATGGGATTCAAATGGATTTTCGTACTATCCCTAGCTCTCCTCCAAGCTGCTTATTACCGTCGCATGAGGTGGTCTGTTCTCAAATCACGCAAGCTTATAGCTGACGCTGTTAACTGATCCCCCGACGCTGTGGTTTTCAAACCTTCTACTTTTATTTATATCCAAAGGATGACAATAACGAGTCTGGATAATGTACACGATGCCTACGAGATGGAGCTTCATCTCAATTTTTCTTCTGAGATTTTTTTTTCTTCCTTCTTCTTTCAAATACAATTTTGGATGTTGTGTTGAAACGCTAACCTTTGCCTGGAACCGGCTTTTGAGGTGTTGTGTAATAATTCTTTTTGGCAGAAGCATGTTTCTGTGGTTTTCATTCAGTGACGGTTTAATAACATGCCTCAGGTTTGCGAATTATCATTGAAAGGCGATATGGAATAAGGTCAAAAGTAAGAACTAGATCAGTGAATGGAACTCTGAATAACTTTATAGCTCATCCTTTGCTATAATGTTTGAACTAGCATGTGCTAGATTTTGAGCCTGTTCTCTGTACGCATGTATGTAAATATATCATGAGTATAATAACATAAAATTCTTGGAAGATTCAATTGGTAATTGAAATTAGATCTTCTATTCAAGTTTCCGTGGTTCCGTCATAATTTGTGTCTAGTCTAATGTAAAAAAATATGAAAATATGATGGTAAACATATGCATGAGGGGTTATAACCCAGAGGAAAAGATTAACGTGGGGTGTGAGAAAAGATGTTGGTGTAGAGCAAAACATGGGTGTTTCTTTGTCCACCACCTTGAGATTGATATACACCATGTTGACCTTTTAGAGCCTTTCACTCATTCTTATGTGTGCGAAGCAATTTGATGTAGAAAGATCAAAGACTGAAACATCCGTATTAACTCCTAGGATCTGATGTGAGAGAGAGAGAGAAGAGAGAGAAGAGAGAGAGAGAGAGAGAGAGAGGTGGTGCAGTGGAGTAGTTAAGCGTGAGAATCTTGTGAAGAGTTTTTCTTTGCACGCCCTGAGCCACTCGAATCATGAAAGCCAAGGGGGGCTTTTTGGAGGCTCCCCTCCTTTTCCAATCTCTTTCCTTTTTTTTTCCTCCTCCCTCTGTGTAAGGATATAGCATTAGTGAACATATTTTGTCCGTTTTTTTAACCGGAAATTCTCGCGGGTCCCTGCCGAACCTGTCAATTTTATTTATTAGCGGTAGGAATAACCATTAAAAGCTTACAAAAAAGTAGGGTCCTGAAAAAACATTTGAACACGTGAAAAAACAAGATGTAAATTATCATAGGATGTGCGTTGTCAATTTATTAAAAAATGAGTTGTCAGAGGAAACGACGGGATCCATATTTCAATTTCGTAACTGCTTCATTTTAACTAGCATGAAAAGTCGCACCATTTGCCATAAAATGAACTATAGAGGAATACTATGAATGGCCGCTTAGTAAAATGAACTATAAGATAGGAGATTCAACACTAACATGACGAGATTTATCACTCTGTATCTCTTGACAGCTCATTTAACATACATACCACATACGAAGAGTGTTGCTACGGGGACCCAAAATATGGGACCAAGGGAGGGGACAAGTGAGGTGTCCCCACCCTTGGTCCCATATTTTGGGTCCTTAAGTCATTTTCCACACACGAATTCACAGCGGACAGGGTCATGAAAACATCTCATATATGCGGCTAACCGTTACTTGAACTTCTTCATAGAGTGGACTTATAACTTTTGAATATCAATGAAAAGAAATAATGAAAAAGGGAGGTGCAAGCTAAAACTACATAGTGAAAGCAGCCAGAGGATGAGCTTTGTCCCCGTTTGCGGTGTCATGGCAGAGCAACTTTAACGCCGCTGTCCCTGCTTAATGGTTGGGTGAGAATGGAATATTTGGAGGGAATTATAGAGATATTCAAGATCATATCAATTTTTGTAGTGTATATTTCCAAAACTTCTTTCTAGGCACGCACATTCTGCGATCCTGCCCCCAATGCGAGGAAGAGCTAGGTCTATTCTTAAATTATCATAATATAACAAACTTTAATCTTATTTTTGTATTTAATTTTGATTTTCGATGAGGCCCCTTAACTGATTGATGCTCATGTTTTAACTCTTTCACAAATCGATTAACGCATGCATTTTTTCATATAAAAGCAAAGATTTTATCCGTATTGTGAAATATATATGTTTCTCTAATGATCAGGGGCGTAGCCAGAGCTTGCTTGCCCTGGGCAGATGCCCAGGGCAAGAAACACCGCCTCTCCCACGACCTCTGCCTCCTCCCCTCGCTTCCCCTCCCCGATCTTGCCACTTCACCTCCCTCTCCCACAGATCCACCTCCTCTCCCCCTCTTCCAGGACCTCCATCTCAACAATCCCCAGCCCTCCTCCCTTTCCCGCGCCTCCCTCCTCTCCCTCACGACATACTCGTAGACCACATTTATTTTTCGTCCAGGGCAAAAAATAATCCTGGCTACGTCACTGCTAATGATAACTACACAGGGATGTGAAGACGAATATTCAGATCTGGTATGTTGAAAGATGAACGGTTCAACGCGAGGATTCGGTGCAAATGAAGATCAAAATGAAGGGGATAAGCTTAATTTTCCTATAGAATAAGTATATTTGTTTACATGTATATGATGAGCTTGTGTTATATACGTAAAGGTTAAGGGGTACGTTTCAAAAGGGAAGGCCTGTGCGTTATCGGTGTTGTGCATGCGCAAAGGGATGATGAGTTGAGACTTAAAATTAAAAGAGGATCCAAGTTGAGTTTTGAGTTTGGGTTGAGGTTTGTCTCTTTTATTTATGGTTTTGTTTCTAAGTTATGAGTCACCCACTAAAAAGTAGAGGCCTTGATCCTTCACTCTCATCATTCACCTCACCTTCTTCTTCCTCCCACTCGCTTGTAATCCCAAGGCACCCCCTATAGCTTCAATAGCTACCCATCTCCTCTTTTATACCTCCCCCTCCTTCCCTTCTCCACTTCATATTGTTCCTCTCTCTTTCATCCTATATATTTAGAGCTCATTTTCTTTCAAGTGTTTAGGTCTTTGTTTCTGCTCCACCAGTTGATTACCATGCGTTTTTTTCTTCTTTCCTCTTGGCTTCTAGTCCATTTGATGTAACCACAGTGCAACCAAATCTAGTCGTTCGTTTCTCCATCATCATGAGCTCTAGCTTCACCCACATCGGTTCATATAGCTAGCTAGGTTTATAGTAGGTCACATTTTTCACTTGAGCAGTACTCTGTGATCAATTTGTATATATACACAGTATGAGTTCTGATAAGGATTGAGGATTAGTAATTTTATACTATAACATGCTTCCGTGTCTCTTTAGTGGACGAGAGCTCATCTATATATTTTACCCAGTGCTACGTTTTCCTTAAAAAACCATTTCAGATACGCGTACAATGAGATTCGAGCCTGAACTATTTTGATCATATCATCAAAAAAATTACGAGAGGAGGGTTGAAGGTTGCAGTTTTATACACGAACTCCCTTACCATCGCTCATCGGAGCTTACTTTTATGTTGTTAAAGATACCAATCCGTGTGTCCCCTTAAACGTTATACGTGACGGTGTTGCAAGTCGGTGCTTGTGGATGATGGCGGCCGTGCTCGATGAAGCCGTTGACATTGTAGATTGTTGCAGTACATCTCGATGGCAGAATGAATTAGTGCACGACGTCGATGGATGAAACAAGCGATGTTGGTGAGGTTCAATCCGATGATTGGCTTTACAGTACAGTTTGTATAACAGTCTCGGATTGAGCCGCGCCAATATCACTTCCTCCGTTGCTTTCCTAATTCAAGTCAATGCACGGTACGTTTTTCTTTAATTTCTTACTTTATTCTCGGTTTAACTGCAAATATTATTTGTTTGTTTTAACTACAACTTCATTACAGTAGGTATGCATTGCACGCCCAATCAACTCACTAGTTCAATTACCTACGCCCTCTTTGATAAACTATTAACGCTATGAAGATGATCCGCTAGGTATCTACTCCTGTATGAATCTCTCGTAGTCAAGAAACTCATATTTTTACCCAAGAAATAAAAATCTAAGCCTCTATGGAATATTAGTACCCAAGAAATAGAAAACCTCTATGGAACCTTGTCAAATATATAGTGCTTCGTATATTACATATACGACAATATTTTTGACAACTAATTACTATAGAAAGCCTAAAACAATTTGTGTGTATACACAAACTCACACACAGAGTTATCACTCAATTTCATCAATAAGAGAAATCTTTTTCTGGCTACTAATGGATCTAACTAATACTGACAGGATTGGTCAGGCAAGAGGGAGATGGTCACAAACATGCTCGTGAACTACTCCTATTTTTCTTTCTTCTAATATATTTATAGCAACTTCTCTTGAATACGTGCACATATCACAGACATATAGAAGCTCATAAGCATAAAACTAAGTAAATTTTAGAGTAACGTTATAAATTCTCAACGTCAGTGTCTCCTCCCCCAGACTAACAGCTATCGATAATCGAATTTCATAAGTAAAAAAAAAAAATCAACAAGACCATAATCTTGAATCCAATAATCAGAAATCTTGGATAAACACATCATAAATCTCCCATTAGATAAACTAACAGGCCCTATAAATTTCACAAAGGCTCTTCATTCCACATATATGTCAATATTCGTACATATATGGATCTTCCATGTCTTCAAGATGCTATGCGATAATGTTCGCTGAAACAACAGTCCTTATTATGACTCATAGCATACAACAATGAATAAACTTTTTGTTAGCTTACAGAAGACTGATCTGTTCTTCGAACAACCTTGAAATCAAGTGAACAGAGTACCATAAAGTAATTTCTATGCCGAAGAACTAGAGATTTCTACCACACGATACAACAAGACTAATCAAAATCACACAAGGCTCTATTCCTAAGCATTAAAAATCTATAGTGTATAATCATACAAAATGAACGATACAGTACAATGCCTCTGCTCGTTGAACCTCATAAGAAATTTTTTATGAACCCAAAAACATGACATCAACAAGTTAATGCAAACTCTGCGACAGAAATCACACAACGTACAAGGACAGTGCAATTTTCTATAAAAAAACTCAGCTTCTGAAAAAAATTGGTCATCAGTCCTCATAAAACTTTAGAAAGGAAGATCACCCTCCGGAAGATCCCAGTTATCGTCATCCTCCTCCTTGGACTTTTTAGCAGCATCAGCATCAGCTTGAGCAGATGAAGTATTGAATCTCGGCACATACCGCCTACAAAAGAATTGAATGGTTACGGTTAGTTATCCTGCCATTGCGTCTACAATTTCTAGCATCAGAACTGTTAAATTCATGATGCAAGTTTCCATTGACTTTAAGCAAACAGTTAGGCAGAGGTGTTAGCTCCAAAAGCAAATGCTCTTTCACCTCTGCATTGGTATCTGATTGATGATAACTAATCAAACGTCTGAGGAAAAAAATAGCAAATGACAGAGCAGTTTTGCCATTATTACAAGATTAAAAATCATGGAAAACCAAATTGATGATATAAATTTCATATGCACTCCAACAGTTTGATTAGTTATCATTTTGTTAAATATTTAGCAAAACAGACTGTTTAACAAAATCGACCTTTTTTTGGCTCAATTTTCATAAATATTTAGCAAAACGGTAAATATTTAGCAAAATAGGTCTATTTTGCAAATTTTTTCTTATTTTTTCACCTCCTCCGATTTCGGCGAGCTGCTTCCTTCTTCTTCCGCTTCTTCTCCTCCTGAGTGTTCTCGAAGAACCGGCGGCGGCGGCACTCCTGGATGACTCCAGCCTTGGCGACCTCTCGCCGGAACCTCCGAAGGAGGACCTCCTCGGGCTCGTCCTCGTCGACGATGACCTGCACGTTGTAACCCGACTTGAAGTAGAGTACGTTGGCGGCGTTGCTGCTCAGGCCGGGCTGGGGGCGGCGACGGAGGAGGAGGAAGGAGACGGCGAGGGCGGAGGGAGGCGGAGGGAGAGGGCGGAGGTGAAGGAGGGGGGGGGAGGGAGGTTCAGGGTTTGGGGGGCGGGGTGAGGGGGAGGAGACCGCAGAGGCGGGCCATGGCGGCTTTTGGGGCTTGGTTTGGGTTTTGGGCTGCGGGTCGGGCCTGGTCGGGTTATCCTTTGTTATGACGAATTTTCGAGAGAAAACAGAAGATAACGGAACGTCTGGTGCACGTGCGATGCACGTGCCAGAGCCCGGCGAATAAAAAGCCTCGAGACCTTCGCATCTCGTCGGCCCAGCGCGCTGGGCAAAATCGCGCCTTTTTCCATGTTTTCGCCCGTCGCCATCGACTTCGACTTCACACGAAGAAATCAAAGATCGAGAGAAAATGGGCACCGCGTCGACGATGAAGCGAGCTCCTCGCAATGCCTGAAGAGGTAACCGTCCATTGTTATTTCGAACTGAATTTCTTTACTTCTAACGGTGAGTAATTGAGGGTTCGTATTAGAAAATAAAGGGCTCCAAACGCGTGCTAGTTTCCACTAATTTGGGATATTCTGACGGAGAATTGGATGCCCACTTTACTGCGGGTACAGGTGATTTTTCACGATGATGATTCTTTCTTTGCCACATTTGAAAATCCCTAGTTTCCACAGTTAGATTTGGTTGACCTAAACATGAGATGCATTTGTTTGTTTATGTTGTGAAACCACTGAAGAAGAAGAAAAAAAAAAGGAACGATTTTCTACGTATGTTGTGAAACCGCTGAAAAAAGAATGCTTCGCTACGCATGTTCGTTAGTGTATCTTTCAAATTGTAAGATGTTGTGCGCGGCGGCCAAACCGATAGGGTGCCGATAACAAATACCAATGCCAAGAGAGAAAGCCAAACTATCCAAAATAACGGCACAAACACAAACAAACGAATTTTACGTGGTTCGGCAAGTTGCCTACGTCCACGGGGCAGGACAAATAAAGATTACAAATCCACAAACTGATCTCTCACACAAAGCTCTCAATCTCTCAAAAAAAACCCTAACCAATAGCTTCAGAAAAGACTCTGTTCTGTGCACAAAACAAACCCCTTTTTAGCTCCAAAGAAAGCCTAAAACGTTGTTGCTATTTATATCAAACAGCAATCCCAACCAGAACAGGAAACCGCAATCAGGGCCAAACTCCCGCTCCGGTCGACCGACCTTGAAGCCGCGGTCGACCGGCCCGAAACACGAAATCTCAACAAAATCAATTACAGAGTTTCGGTCGACCGACAATGTGGTCCGGTCGACCGGATAGGGTCCGCGGTCGACCGACCTATCCTCGCGATCGTCTGAATAAAAGGCCAAAAGAATACCTTGTAGTGTGCTCGTTTTCGGTCGACCGGGCTGCATCCAAAATCCTTCCTGCTTCGTTTTTCCTGAACTTCTCAACTATTTTCGCCGTTTCTACATAAAATTGATCGACATAAGCTGTGACGAAGAGTAGACCCAAAGGCGCGCTGGGAAAACAAAAATGCTTGGAAATCATCTAATTGAGAAGTATGACTACAGTGCCAGAATTTCTGATAAGATACATCAAACCATTGATCAATATAAGGATGGAACTTGAGAATCTTCTGTAAATACTTTTTCCGCCTTGTTAGGATAGCATAATTATTAGCTTAAAATACTCGTGGCAATTGTTACACATGCAAGTAATTCCCTGATTGTTTCACCAGCCTCGTCCGCTTGAAACCCCTTGTGTTCACGCAACAAAACTAGTGTTAACGAACGGAGACCCGCATGCATCACATGGGATCTGTGTTTGTGTAAAGTATAAATCATTAAATGTAGGTGCTTTTGTTGCTTGATTGCGTCAAAGATTTCATAAATTCCTAGTGTACATTTCTTAACACCACAATTACAGATAGCTCATTGGAAAAATAAACTGTTTGCAACTCAAAGGACATGATGATAGATTGTTAGCTATCCTTCTGCTTAGTGTTTCCTTTTTTGAGTTCAGTATCATATTTGAGCAAGCAAACAGGCTACTACTCTGGACCTTCATAGCATATTTGTGTCTTGATCAGTGGTGATGAAGTTCTCTGTATTAGCGAATATAAATGTCCCTGTTTCCAGTTTATTCTTAATCAGAGAAATCAATATCCAAATCATTTATCCCCTTTTAATCTCCTAAGCATTAAAAAAGACCAACAATATAATTGTTTCTTCCCTTGGTGTTATTTATTTTCGTATTCCTTTCCTCGTACTTTCAATTTCTGAAAATTTTAGCTTTGTCTCATATCTGGGTTAAGTTAAAAGATTCACAATCTAAAATGAATTTGATGAAAAAGGAACTGACACCTAATTCCCTAGGAAATTTGAAATAACTGTGATTTTCATTCAAATGGAACCTGAAGATGCTTTCCAAGTTGGACATTTGGTCGCGTTCAAAATAAATTGAGTTTTTATCACGGAGTAAAAAGAACAGTTGAAAACTCAAACGAGTTGATCCTTCACACAATCATTCGTTCTGGGAATTCCTGCAATTTTTCGAAAGCAAAGGAAGAAACATATTTCTTTTGTGGAGTATTTATTACATGACTGTTGAAACCTTTTTCTTACGTTTCTTCATTTCAATAGTTTTAAGCATGTCTATTTTTTGAAAGAAAATGAAGTTGGTAAATCTATATTACTTCTATGCATTCCTTCCAACAAAACAAGTAAGGATGGTTATACAATGTTATATAGAGTCATTTAGCAATGAAATAGCTATAAGAATCTTGATATCCTAACTTTTGTCAATCCATCTATTTTGACGTCTGTGTATTTGATATGCTGCCTGTAAGAAGAGAATTATGTGGATGGCGTAGTTTAGGATGTTTACTGGGTTTTCTTCTTCTTACATGATAGTGAAATCAGAACTCCCTCAGTTTTATGCTTTAATGTGTATCTTTCGGATGTCACAGACGAGGATAAAGTAAGGTTGCATTAGGTAGCTGACAAGCAATGTAAACCTTAGTCAGATCTAGATGATATAAATATTAAAGGACATCCATTCAGGTGTCTATATCGGAGGAGAAGACTCATAATAAAACTGAATTGAAGAATAAAATTTATGTTGTCGATTCGAAAACTTGGAATAAAGGCTTTGTGATTGCTGTTGATATCTAGCTAATCCCATCTAACATCCATTAAGTTCACAACTTCGTGAGGATTTATGAAAGCCTACTGTTTAAAATAACAGAATTACTCGTGTCATGCTTGCCAGAATTTTATTTGGTGTAGCGCTTTGTCCCCAATCCCTACAAGAAGAATATGCAGTATATTTTACTTGATTACCATATACGTTTTTGTTCATATTAGCTACTTTCTTGTTTAGTTCACGAGATCTTTGTGGGTATTTGTCCATCTTAATTGAACATGTAAGAAAAATGTCTTAAGGACCCAAAATATGGGACCATTGGAGGGGACACGTGAGGTGTCCCCTCCAATGGTCTCATATTTTGGGTCCCTGTAGAAACGCTCAACATGTAAAATGACTTTTGTCTGACATCTTGCGGACACCAAATTTGTGGTCTCATGTTATGGCCAACGGTCCCACATTCTTAAGGGAGCTGGCAAGAAATTTAAATTTAAGGTTGGCCCCTCTTTCTATTTTTTATTTTCGGGTTAATTTCACTTAACCCCCTAAACTTTGGGGGTGTTACACATAACTCACCTAAGCTTTGTTTATTTCACATAAACCCCCTGAAGTTTGAGGTGTCTCACAAATTCTCCTGAACTTCAAATTTTTCTCACTGGATCCCCTACATGTAATTTGAATATAACTAAAATTTCCTTGAGAGAAAATATTCTTAACTTTTGCCATTTGTTAGTTACAGGCAATATACTACCTTTCTTAAATTTTTAATTTTTTCCTCTCAATGAAATTTTAGTTATTCGCAAATGTAGGGATTATAATGAGAAAAGTTCAAAAATCATGGGATTTTTTGTAGAGTGTGAAGATAAACAAAGGGTTAAGTAGGAGACTTAATGTGCAACTCCCCGCCCCCCCCCCCCCCCCCCGCCCCCACCCGCCACCCCACCCCAGCCACCACCAACCCAAAAAAAACAGTTCAGAAGGGTTAAGTGAAATTAACCCATTATTTCCCTACTCCATGTAATTTGCCATCCACTAGTTGTTCTACTTCGGTTGGATTGTATCATCACACGCTTATTTAATTTGCAGCCAACCGTGCCTTTTTGCTTTCCTATTGTTGCAACTTGCAAGCTCGTCTGAGGTCTTCTTTATGAAGATCACCATTATCTTCAGATATTGTTTCTAGCATTCACAGTATATTTATGACCATCTCGGTATCTTATTTCTTGCCATATTTACCCTAAGGTGCGTGTATACATGTACGTGTATGTGTGCGCGTGTGTATATACGTATATTCCGGTACTATATTTAACAGAAATAAAATTTTGTTGTGTTGGTGCCATAATGGACCATATTTGCTAACTATTTTCTTGAAAATTTTGGGGTGACTTCTTACTGCATTATGATTCTATGAATCAAGTCATGCAGTATGTTAGATGCAATTCTTCGAGGAATCAAACCGCCACGCAAACCGCCCCCACCTCCCCCCCCCCGTCTTTTTTTTCGCGCATCCTTTTATCCAGCAAAGCATTATAACAACAAGCGGTTGGCAGATTCATTAAAGGCGATTGCTGCAGTGCACGTACACTAAAAGGTAAGTGCTTCTTCAGAATTTATAACGCACAGAGAGGTTTGGAGTTACCACAACTTTCTGTGGAACTTGGGGGGCTTTCTTTCACACTTCAGCCAAGCTTTTTCTAGGATATACTTCGTCTCTTTACGGTTTATTAATTGCAATAATGTAAGGGATGCATTACAGAGAAACCCCATGAATTTTTGCGGGGCTGCGCTTGACCCCCATGGCCTGTTTTATTTCACTAAATCTTACCTCAAAGTTTCTTTTTTGGGGGAAAAAGAAAAAAGACAAAAACAAAACAAAACAAAACATTCCTTCTTA
>NC_033794.1:2330054-2334391 GCF_001876935.1 Asparagus officinalis | reverse complement strand
CCCCACCCACCAAAAAAAAAAAAAAATCCTTCTATTAAAATGGAAAGATAGGTAAATTTTTGGGTCTAAGAAATTATTTTCATTTTCTTGTTGGCACATGCTTGCCACGTGACATGTTAGAATCGGTGGTGCTAATTTGAAGGTCAAATGAGAAATTTTTATGTATAATTTAGTGAAATAAATAAAAACTTATGAGGGCTATGTGCAACTTCCTAAAAGTTCATGGGGGTTTAGTGTAATAAAAAAAAAAGTTGGTGAGGGTTTACTGCAGCTCCCCCCAAAAGTTCATGGGGTTTTTCTCTGTAATTAACCCTAATATGAGCTCACATGCCAACTTTGAAACAAAATCTTAGGTACTTCATTAAGCTTAATTCATTTTTGTTAGGGGGGGAAGTCTCTGTTTAATTAAGTTAACGACGGTACTCTCCGCTGACATTTTCAACTGCAGTTACTCTGGACTTTGAAAATGAGTTGAGTAGCCTATTTTTATAGTTGGATAGCAGGGGAGCAGCAAATACTAAATACTTGTTGGTTATCAGTCCCTGTCATCAACTCATTATTTCTGCCACCCTTTTCTGGTGGCTGGGGACTCTTCCTCTGCTACAATAAAAGCTCAACAGTATGCAATAAGAATAACTATATAGTCTCAAATATCAATTGGTTAAGTGCGGATGGACCCTTTGTAAATTGCGGATGGACCCTTTGTAGTTCTACTGCTGCATATAGACCCCCTGAGTGGTTATTTTACTCTTTTACCCGCAGCGAAAGAAGAAAAATAGTTTATAGTAGAAAAAAGAGCTATTGTATTTAAACTGGTGTAATTTACGCTAAACTCCCAAGAACTTTCACCTCGCACTTAACCCTCAATGGCTATTGGAATTGTACATGACCCTCAATAAGCTTTCGCATTTTTTGCAGGAAACCCCCGTGACGGCGTCATTCCACATTTCGCGATGGCGACACCTTTCTATCCTGAATGCAGACCGACGCTAGCTATCAGGGGTGTCATCTGCGAAACCTGGAAATTTATCGGAGGTTTACTGGGGTTTACTGCGAAACGCTGAAAGTTCTCGGAGGACTAGTGCAATTTACTCTTTAAATTATGTAAATGAAATAGTATTTTCAACGGCAAGGGTCGGAACTACATAGTGATTTATTTATTGTTCACTACAGGACCCGCAGTGCACTCAGCAGCGTTACCCCATTTAACTACCAACAACCCGGCGATCGCTGTATAAATCAACCATAATATCTCCATCAGAAGTTCTAGTTCCCCTTTCAAAAATGTCCCTGAAGACCTTGGTGCTGTGTCTGTCCCTACTCCAAATTCTCCTGCGTCCACATAAAGCCTCTGCTAAAGTTACTGCAATCATTGTGTTCGGGGACTCTACGGTTGACGCCGGCAACAACAACGGCTTATCGACGATACTGAAGAGCAATTTCGAGCCCTACGGCCGAGATTTCGAGGGCGGGAGGCCAACCGGGAGGTTCTCGAACGGCCGGATTCCGACGGACTTCATATCGGAGGCGTTCGGGCTGAAGCCGTCGGTGCCGGCCTACTTGGATCCTGCTTACGGCATCAAGGATTTTGCTACTGGTGTCTGCTTTGCTTCCGCTGGAACTGGTTATGACAATGCCACCTCTGATGTGCTGGTATTATATTTTTTATTTTTTATTTTTTTGAAATTTTACAGGAAAATAACTGATGTCTGAAATGAAATTTTTTTATTATCAAAACAGTATTTCTTGTTTAGAACCGAACAATAGATATCATTCTCACCAACATCTGCTCACTTTGAGTATGGTATTAAATGCACTCTTCCTGAGTTCCTTTGTACGTAAATTTTGACATGTTGGTCCTTTAATGCTTTCCTATTTTATAATAGGGTCCACGAAATAAATAATTTTTTACGTCTGTCCCCAGTTCATAGAAGTCACTCCAAACGGCAGTCTTCGATTCCGACGAAATTGGGAGTAAATGAATGAATTGAGGGCAAAACGATGATCTGCCATGTTAACTTGTTAAGTAAACACAGTAAACACTAATAACAAATTGAAAGAAAAAACTAACTTAACATAGAAACTAGCTAGTTGGAAAACCCCCCTACATGAATTTTGGGATTAAAATAGCTAGCTTTTTAATAATTTGGAGAACTTATTTGAAATTACGAAAGATGCGAGGGACCAATATCTAAAAATTCTTTATATATGAATTTCATATAGCTCCCTGTTAAAATCGAAATTACAAGAACAATAATTCCCTCTTGCAGTCAGTAATCCCTCTATGGAAAGAGCTGGACTACTTCAAGGACTACCAAGCCAAGCTCAAATCCTACTTAGGCGATCAAAATGCCACCGCTGTCCTCAGCGAGGCGCTCTACGTGATGAGCATCGGCACCAACGACTTCCTCGAGAACTACTACTCGATCCCAGGAGGCCGAGCAGCGCAGTTCACGGTGCAACAGTACCAGGACTTCCTCGTCGGAATCTCCGAGAGATTCGTCGTCGAATTGTATCGTCTGGGGGCCCGAAAGCTCGACCTCACCGGAGTTCCTCCAATGGGGTGCTTGCCGTTGGAGAGGGCCATGGATTTTATGGCGGGAAGCGCGTGCAATGAGGAGTATAACAGGGTTTCGAGGGAGTTTAATCGGAAGTTGGAGGCTTTGGTGGGAAAATTGAATGGGAGATTGAAAGGGATGAGGATTGCTTATGGAAATGCGTATGAAATTGTTTCTCAGGTTGTCCAGAAGCCGGATTCTTATGGTAAGATCAATGTCTAATTCAAAATTTTTTAAAAAAAACTCACAGAGGATGGATAGCAAATAACCCCCCTGGACTCGATTGAACTTATCACTTCTTAACTATTTTAGTAGCACGTAACACTCCTGGTTTCACAAGGGAGGGGGTCATCTGCAATTCTATTCTTCTCTAAACCTAAGTTCATGAGTACTAGTTAAGTGCCCTTATGTGAGACCCCCAAGTGAAATAGTCCCCACAGCGGGAAAGTGCGAAAAATTTGTGCGGCTTAAATAGGTAAACCCAATAATCAAGTGTTGTATCAGTGGTTTGAGCGAAACAGCGTGCTACGTTCAGTGGATCCCACGGCTTGTTACGTCAATAGGTCTGCAGATATCATAAGGATTTTATTAGAGAAAACTATTATGAAATGTCAAAATTAATAAAACTATCCCGAACTATTGAAAAATTGTTGACAATGGTGTTAACCTATGAGATAAAAGATCTAATCTATGCTTATTATATCTATTGAAAAATTGTTGACAATGGTGTTAACCTATGAGATAAAAGTTATTATGTTGCATAAATGTATATAGATCACATATGCACTGATGTAAGGCACGGCACATCATGGTCTTGTATACATTAATCATCTGCCTAACCTGCTACAAGCCAATCCTGAACATAGAAGATGATGGAAAAAGGGGGGGAAAGATTTTCTTTCTCCTGGAACTATTCTATCTGTTTTCGTAACAAGCTGATGTTTACTGTATAAATTACATTTTTTTTAACCAAGAAACAAAATTTTGAGTTTTATGCAATTGAATTGTGATGCGTGCAGGATTTGAGAACGCAGGGGTAGCGTGTTGCGCGACTGGAGTATTTGAGATGGGATACATGTGTAACAAAATGAACCCGTTCACCTGCACTGATGCGAACAAGTACGTGTTTTGGGATGCATTTCATCCAACTGAGAAGATGAATCAACTTGTAGCAAATTATGTTATGAAGAACAACCTTATGGTGTTCATGTGAGTTTTGATATGTCTTATACATGTAGAGCCTTGTATAAAGGTCTTGGATCGCTATGATAATAAGGGCTTGTAATTAATTACTCTTCTATATGATTTCTAGAGAGGTTATATTAATTCCTCAATTATGATTAACATTGCTCTTTTACTCTAGGTGAAGTCTGGGATATATTGCTCAAATTTGAAGCTGTAAATTAAGATAGTAAGTTTAAATCAATGATATATGCACCAGGGGACCTGTGTACAATTAACCCTTAGTACAGATTACTGCATATTTTCACCTTATTGTTCTGTCCAAATTCAATTTAGAGCTCTCTAAAATTTTCATGTTTATATTTTTACTAAAACTATGATCATGTTTATATTTTTTATATCCTTAAAATGATCATGTCCTCTCCTTAAAGTATTGGTGAACTCTTAGGCAGCTCTCTAAGAGTATCAATTTTTCTATTTCCCCCCCCCCTTAAACTATGTGTATATATCTAATATGATCATTTTGAGATCTATGGTCAAATATTTAACAGATTAATGATGTGATAGTTTTTTTTTTTTTTTTTTTTTTTTTAAATT
>NC_033794.1:2317666-2330044 GCF_001876935.1 Asparagus officinalis | reverse complement strand
TTTTTTTTTTTTTTTTTTTTTTTTGAAATCTAAAAGTATATTTTAATTCACAGTGTTAAAGGCAAAAAGTTCTGTGAGAAAGTAGTTTAAAAAAGTGAGAATGTGGTTAAAAATAATTTTTTTTAGTTTGGGGAAAACTATAAAAACCATGATGACGTGCAAAACAATACTATTATGTCATTAATCTTCTAAATATTTGACTGTAGACTCATGACATGAGTATATCAAAATCATATACATAGTTTGATGGTCAAAGTTGATAAATTGATACTTTAAGGAACGATCTGAGAGTTCACCAATATTTTGTATATCATATTGTATTTTTTTTTTTTTTTGAGGATTTAATGTTCATTATATTATCCCTAATACTAATAGTTTATGATAGTTTAGTGCATGACCACTAACCGTTAAGGAAGCACAATAGACCTAAAACTAATAAAGCCCATGGGCCAAACTTACCAAAAGATGATGGATTTTGAATAATCTTGAGTAAACCATCATAAACTGGACAATATCTTAGCCTGAGCCCACGACACCTGGCACAAAGCTCTTTGATCATGGCCTGAAGCTTGACATTAAAACCCCTGGCAGCTTTATTGTACTTCTCAATGCACCCATTGTCACGTAACACATTTGTGGTCCTCTCAAGCGGCAAGCAGCCAATTGCACCGAGGCCGGAGAACGAAATTTTACGGGCCCCCGGTTCATAGATCTCTGATACAAATTCACGGGCCAGCCCAATTAAGAAATCCTCGAATTGATCCACTGTGAATTCCTTGAATCGGCCCGTTATCAAGGCGAAATAATTCTCAAGGAAGTCATTGGTATTTCGTACATATCGCCGTAGTTTTTTTCTGGTAGTCTTTGAAGTACTCGACCTCTCTTTCTTTAGGGGGATCACATTGTGAATTGAGACAGAAGAAGACATAAATATCAGGCCCTTGTGAAATGAGATTTGTTTGGTAGTAACAGAGGAGGCCCAATTGGCCCAATTGTAAAAAATATAAAGTAATTAGAAATATATAGTTCATTAAAAAATTTTTGAAAAGAAAAATATATCATTGCACTACAAGTTCTATACTACTTTTGCATTACCACCAAGCAAGTGTGTGGGGGATATTTCTTAAAAATTATCAAGAAAATTTGTGAGTTATTGTGGACCCCATTCGTTTATTTGTGGTACTAAGGAATAGTATAGATCTTATAGTATGATTATCACTTGTCAAAAAAAAAACTATGGTCCCTTCCTTGAGCCATGTGGATGAGGGCCCACTCTCCATGCAGTAATGACCCCCTGCTCTACTTGGTCACCCCAGCTCAGTTTAACTCCTTCGGAGCCCCGCCAGCGGCCCTGGTTCGATTCCCCTTGTTCCCTTCACATCTACAAGGAGCTACCCTTAATACCAGGGGCTCATCCCCACGGGCAGAGCGCGGGCGAGCAGCGTGGGGACCACTGGGACGCGAACTGGTGAGCATACAACGGGCTGAGCTGGATTTGGTGACCAATAAAACCCCGGGTTTCCGTCCCCACCCTTAAACCAAGGGAAACCAGGTGAATGCGGCTACGAGGATTCGAACTCCTGACCAACAACGGGCAATAGCCTGGAGAGATACACTCCCCCATGGAGAGCTGCTGACCATGAGTCCCACCCGCGGGTGGTATTGACCCCCTGCTCTTGTTGCAGGCTTATTGACTTCAACCAGGATCCTCTCCTCATGAGGAGGAGAGTCCTCGTATCTCCGCATGAGGAGAGAGAGAGATATTGAGGAGAGAGAGTGAGGTTTTTCTCTCTCTCAACCTCACTCTCTCTCCTCTCTATCTCTGCCTCTCTCCTCATGAGGAGATATGAGGACCTCTCCTCATGAGGAGAGGATCCGGGTCCGACTTCAACAAGTAGCATGCTGATCTTGAAGTTATGGTAGTCAAGTACCTAGTTATTTCAACAGATCGAGCTCCTTGACTCAGAAGTTCAAAATTAATTTTAAGGGTCGGAAGAGTAAGTTATGTGTTGACAGTTAGAAAAAAAAAAACCGCAAACAAACATAATATTGAATAATAGTCTTGAAGTCTGCGTTCGTGCATAAAAACTTTGAAGTTGTGACGGTGGTTGATGGCTATAATTTATATTTTTAACTTGTCTCCGTAGATTGAGGGATCTTTTCTCATGGACTGAAAACTAAACTTACGGACCGTTGTTACTTTTATTAATCCGCTTCAAGTTGCTCTTCAACACCGTTTTGATGACGTTATTGTTGCCCGTGTCGACCGTTGAGTCGCCGAACACGATAACGGCGGGAACTTTGGAGGAGGAGGAGGAGGATGTTAAGGATGCGAGGAGGAGGAGGAGGAGGATTTGGTGCATTTTGTTGTTGACACTAGTTAAGCTGCACGCACGCGAGATGGAAGAGGTTGAACTCTTTGTGGGATTAAATAGGTTGACGTGGTGGAGAGAGAGATAATTGTTACAGGTGCAACGATAATGAACATATCACTATCATTGTCTAAGATGTAATCTTATAATAACGTATAATTTTATTTATTTATTGTGTAAAATTATAGATTGGTAGAGCTTTTGAGTGTAAGATTATAGCTTCAAATTTTCCCCACAACGGTTGGGTTGATATATCCAAGAGCTAATGGTTATATCAAATTACTAGAATCAAATGAGATATGTCTGGTGTTTGGTGCGCCAAAATTGTTATTTACCTAATATTGACCCATATATACATGAAAGAGATCGATGGAAGTCAATTGATGCTAGCTAGCTATTGATATAAATGGAAAGGTTTCTTTAAAGAAAAGTCGTAGATGTTTTCTTATAACGAGTAAGTTTGCAACTGAAACTTAACTATTATTTTATCATTTGGAGAAATCTAGAGGTAAAAATGGTTTTCAATTAATGAAGATGCACTTGCATTGGGCAATAAACTAATGATCACGATGCATGTAATTAAAGTGCTTTTGTCATCATGTGGAGATGGATTATATGAATAAAGGGAGATCTTTCGTTATATCGATTGGTGTGTTGTTAACGTGATAGGCATTCAAATTTTCAACGATAATTTGAACATGTTGATGATAAGAATTATAATGATATGAGCTAGAGTGCTTGTCATTGTGCGGAGATAAGATTATATGAATAAAGAGAGATCTTTCATTACATTGATTGGTGTGTTGTTAACGTGTGATAGACATTTAAATCGTAAACGATAATTTGAATATGTTGATGATACGAATTATAACGATCTAAAAACACTCAGCAATACACTAGCAAACAATGTAGAGAGACACAACCAGTCCGTTTGGTATGTGTGTATATGTATATGTAACCCCCTCGCACTTTCATTAGTAGAAAATAAGTAATGACAAATTTTCAGAGTCCGCATTTACTCGTGACTTGTAACTTACTATCCAATTTGCGCAAACGCAAATTTAGCCCCATAAGAACCAACCTCTAACCAACTTCTTCTTTTAATGTGACATCCAAAAGCTATAATTCAAAACAAAGGATTTGGGTTAGGGATTTGGGTTAGGGATTTGGGTTAGGGGTTAACAGATTTGGAAGTTGAACATAATAAATTTATTTAAGTCATTTAATCGTTTTCTTGAAAAGTCAGGATGTCAAAATATAAAATGTAACTATGTAACCACACGGGACAAGATGAGACTTGGAGCTTCTGTTGAGAATAAATATTTGATATTATGATTTTAGACAAATTTCAGCGTTAAGAGGAGAGCATTAATCGAAAGCCCAAATCTTGACGGCAACATATCACAATTATTATAATTTGGTTATTTTATTCATTTGCCATCTCTGGAAATAAAAGGGGTTTCTAAAGTGAGACTGTGAGAGTTACAAACTATACAGACAAAAACAAGAGTGAAATGACCTAATGCTCAGCTTTAGACTGACTGACTTAGGGGCTGTTTGTTTGCATAAGGGGGAAGGGGAAAGTCTGTCAAAAGTGTCAGTTTTGACAGGTTTTCTTGTAAAAAATTTCAAGAAAAATGGGTTTCTAAAAGAGACGTTTTTGTAAGAAAGTCTGTCAAAACTGACACTTTTGACAGGCTTTTAACTCATTTTCCCCTCTAAAAGAGGCAACCAAACGCCCCCTTAGGGGCTGTTTGTTTGTATGTTTTTACCATGTAAAAGGATGGAAAGTGAAAAAAAAATGGGTCCCAATGTCAGCTTTCATCACTTTACATTGTTTGTTTAAATTCTCTTTTACATGAAAAGCTTACACCTTTTGATGAGGTGTCACCGAAAGCAAAATCACCAAAATTAGGAGTGATTTTGTTGGAAAATAATAATAATAAAGTCAAAACATTGTAGAAAGTGGTGAGGTGGATAATCACTTTCCATTTTGTGTCATAAATACTCTAGTTTACATTATACTATCCAAACAATATAATACTATTATTTTAGGATTCACAAATATTACTAACCAAACAATGTAAACATTCGAATGGAAAGTGGTGAGGTGGATAACCACTTTCTATTTTGTGTTATAAATACTCTAGTTTCCTAAAGGCATCCAAACAGCCCCTTAGTAATTCCACGGGGCCCTACTAAATATTCTCTACGTGGCAGAAGACTATCAGACTGTTAGTACTTTTTCTGTGCATGACGTGTGATATGTATGTAGATCTCATGATTCATCTGAAAAATACAGCAACGCTTAAGGGGCTGTTTGGTTGTTGTTGGTAAAATTGTGTATTTATGACACAACTTGGAAAGTTGTTGTCCACCTCACCAATTTCACTTGTATACTTTTCTTTGTTTGTTTTTGATTCCATTGGAATCATAAATTGCTTGTTTGGTTTGCAAATGTAATATTAATTGTTTGTTTGGAAAGTGTAAAAAGTGGTCCCTACCCAAATGATCATATTGGTTGAAATTATTATTTATTATTTTTTTCTAACTTCAATGTCAGCTTTCTCCTAAAATCATGTCTTTTTTTATGAAATCACTTTACAAGCCACATCAGCATATGAAATCACTTTACACTATTTTCACAACTACAAACAAACAATTAAAAGTGATGAAAGCTGACATCAGGACCCACTTTTTAACACTTTCCATCCTTTTACATGGTAAAAACATACAACTAAACAGCCCCTAAATGTTGTAGTTGTGAACTCCCTGCTTCGAAGTTGACATTCACCTACGTTGGGTTAGTTCTTGGGGGGCCTATTATAGGCAGATGTAATAAAATGTTATCAATGTTGGATTTAATAATAGCCCATAAGCCCTACGTTTAATTGGGCTGTGCAAGCAGATGGATGCCCAATAATATAATTTAGGAATACATTTACTTCGATTTGTGTAGATATATGGATGTGTGCATACACATTTACTTTGCAGGTCATGGGCTTTTATATGGGCTAAAAGGTCTCATACGGGCTTCGTTTCCTTTTGTAGCACTTACATTCGAGGATAATTTTCTTGAGCGCTCCCTATTTTCAGGGAGAAGGCACGGGAAATGTCCTACTCTGTATAGACTTATGCGTTAATAAAGCAACAATATACAAATGCACACGTAGTACTAAATGTTGTTTTCCTAAAAAGTATAATGCTAAGAATTTAAAAGATATCGTATTCTTCCTAACTACTTATAAATCTCCTCTGATGGTTGAGATCTATTACGAACGTATAATAACGTAGACCTTGAAATAGAGACAAAAGCAAATGCATCAATACTTTGTACAAGGACTAAAGCGGCAAAATAACAAAATATATACGTAGTAGCTTGCAAAGTCAATAAATACCAAAGCAACAAATTAAACAAGGAACCTACTTGCTCACACTTGCTACTTCATATTAGGAGGTTATAGTTTGCGTATCCCCTCTTATAAATTTCGTACGTCTCCAAATGAAAAAGAAGAACTATTTCTTTTCAAAGTTTCACTCAACTGTATTTTCTGTTTCTTTTGTTTTTATAAATGTACTTTCCATTTGTATACAGCACGTATGTGCGCTATTTTTTTAGGAAATCTCTAGCAGAGAAAAATGAAGAAGAAGAAGAGAATTTACTGAAACTTTAGCAAATAAAACATCATATGGAAAAGGAATAGGATTTGGGTCTGACAATGACAAAATTATAAATAAAGGATTCTTTATGAATCATATTCTTGAGTTTGGCTCCCCAAAAATTTATAGATTTCGTAATCTATAAAGTTAAAAAGTATGCTGGTTTTACAGAAACTCAAATCCTAATGATTTGGGCGGATTTGGGGCAGGAAGCTGACGCATTTGTACTATTCTCCCTCTCTCTCTTTTTTCGGATCCCCCTCTCTCTTTTTTTCGGATTCCGCTTCTTCACAAACTCTATATTATTATGAGACCAAATCCTATTCTCATTCTACACCAAACTAAAGAATAAGAATTAGAGGGTTTCCATAAAGTTGGATTCTATTTTTTTATGTTATGAAACAAACATAGAAATGGAAAAAAAAAAATTCCATGACAACATAAAATTGTCTTAAAAATTTTTATGGATTAGCTAGGAATCCATAAAAAATATAGGATTCCTAATCCTATTCTTGCCCACTATTGAACCAAACACCTCCTTAGAGGATGAATTTGAAATATATAGTTTGACGAGCACGTCGTAAAAATCCTTAAAATACGATCATCTCCTCCCTTTGCACTTCCTACTAGATGCTAGGAGCGTCTCTCATCCGATTTGGTTTGATATGAGAAGTGTTTGATCTCATATCGGGAAAATAAAAACAATTAGATTTCCATGCGATTAAATATAATTGAATTCGTGACTCAAATGGAGATTTAAATTTTTTTTTGAGTAAATTGGGTACAAATATTTTATTCTAGTTTGTCCATCTCAATGGGTCTTTTTTTTTTATATCCCCACAAAATTGGCTTCCAAGTTAATGGCGTGCCCGCAATCTTCCAAAGTTAAGGGGCTTTTTGCCATAATACTCAGCCATAAATTAACTAGAATTTCATTAGATAAAACCCCCACCTCCCCCCACTTCGCCGAACGCACCCCCTCTTCTCTCCTTCACCAACCAAATCAAAAACAAAAAAAAAAAAAAAAAAAAGGGGAGAGAAAAAAAATGAAGAAGCTCTACACCTCGAAAACCGCAAACAAGAGAATCCACCCATCACCCTCTCCTTCCTCCCGAGCGCCCTGACGCGCCCTGGCCTCCGCCCTCTCCCCAGACGACCAGCTGGTCCCTCTTCCTTACATCCTCGCCTCCACAGCCGTCAGCAGAGGAGGGTTCGGCCAGGACCAGGGCCAGGGCCAGGGCCAGAGCCGCGACGGCCGGGACCACCGCGCGGACTTGGGCTGCTCCCTGCTTCGGCTGCTACAAGAGCCTTCTGGGCGCCGCTGGGACTCCTCGCCCGACGCCACGTCATCCACGCGATTCCTCGACGCCTTCGAAGAAGACCAGGAGGCCTCTCGAGGTGTTCGTCGCAGAGAAGAAGGACGGCAAGGGGGCGGAAGAGCAAGAAGAAGAAGGCGGCGGAGACGAAGGCAGGAGGAGGAGAGGAGGAGGCTGGCTGCGGTTGCTCAGGAGATTGATGATGGGTGATCACGCCCTTCACGAGGACGAGAAACACCGTGAGACGGGAGAGCAGAGGGGGACGAGAGGAGCTCCGCTGAGGAGATTTTTTCGGGTGGGTTTTCGGGATTATTTAATATTAGCGGAGGGGGTGATTAATTCTAGTTCCGGAGGTTAGAGGATTTTTCTTTTTCTTTTCTTTTTTCACACCCCCCCCCCCCTCTCACTTTTTTTGCTGCTCGTCGCTTTTCCGATAGTTTTTTTGTTGTTATATTTTCGTATCAAATTATAATAGTAGAACAAGAAATGGGCGAAGAAGCAATTTTGTAAAACGTCGCCCTGAATTTTTTTTTTTTTTTCAAAGTTTTTTTTTTTTTTCAAAACCGACTGTTTTTTTTTTTATTTATCAAAACCGACCCGGTTTTGTGATTAGCAGGTTAATGACTATCCTAAATAGTCGGGGTTGCCAACCCCGACTATTTAGGAGGGGGTTAAACCCTAATTAAAGGGTGATTAGCATGTTAATCACTATCCTAAATAGTCGGGGTTGCCAACCCCGACTATTTAAGATAGTGATTAGCCTGCTAATCACAAAACCGGGTCGATTTTGATAAATAAAAAAAAAACAGTCGGTTTTGGAAAAAAAAAAAAAAAATCAGGCGGTTTTGAAAAATTGTTCAATGGGCGAAAGCTAATATATTTGTGTATTATCTCTTATTATGTTGCATTTTTTGTTTATGTTATTTGTTCCCTTTGGATTATGTTTTTTTTTTTTTTTACTTTTCTTCGTTTTCTGTTGTGTGTTTCTTGGGGGATTATGGTTTACATGATTCATGAATGCGAGCTAGTTTGGACCTTATTTATTTTCTATGTTTTTAAAGTATCTTACATGATCCTCAATGCTATGTTAATATTTAAGAACGAAGTACTACTTTCTTGAATTTTTTTTTTTTTTGGGTTCTGTAAGAGATGCCTGTTTCTGTATTTTCTCCTCTCTCTTCTGCAGCCTCTTTCTTCATGTATTGTTGGCCAAGGAGATGATGGATGTGTTTCTTAAAAAAAGATTACTGAAGGCAATTCAAACCAAATCATCAAATTAACGAGTTCTAACCATTACAATCAAATTAACGAGTTGAACTTATGTAAAGTTTAGCAAAACTGTTAAACCAAAATTTTTTTTAGATTAAATATAGAAAGAGGTTAATTTTAAAATTTTGTCCCAAGAAATAACTGTTCTTGGTTGCTACACTCCTACGAACAACTCCCTAATGGCATCTCTAACAGGTTCTTTAAAATTTTCTCCAAAATGGGAAAGCAAAAGTCATATTCTCTAACTAATTTTTACACCAACTCCAACAGCTTCCTCATTTTGAAGAATTCTTTTTTTTCTCTAAAAATTTGAAGAATGCTGCAGATTTGGGGAAGTTTTCCCATTTTTTTCTCCTCCATCCCTATTTTGGGGAATGAGATGAGGTATCTGTTGGACCAAAAACCTAACTAAATTTTTTCTAAAATAAACATCATGGTATGGTGTTTTTTAAAAAAACACTAAAAAAAAAAAACACTATGGTTACCAAACACACTCTAATAAATTTTTTCCGTGTTATTTTTGCCTCGCTCTGTCAAAGCTCTCTAGCGCAAAACGTACGAAATACAAAATTCACGAGCACTCATCAGACTCTCATCAAAACCAAAGAGATTCAATTTTTTTTTTATTAGTGATTGTGTGGTCATTAGTACCGAGGTAACTGGTTTGTAGCATCTTAGTTTTGGTATTAATTAATGACGATGATGATGGTTTATGATCGTGAACTTCTCCAAAGTTTTTTGTTGGGCTAATAAACAAAAGATAACATGCGGCAAAAAATCTCAAAGCCATGACATAATTGAAGGGACACGCGCCCGATCCACTACCGTTTCTTTATTGTTGCGTGTCCCCTGGGGGCATTGATACACCCCCCTTTGTGATTCCTAGCTTTTCGTACCTAAATTTCAATGGCATTTCAAATGAATATTATAAACTATAACCGATCTAAATATTATTAGGAAAAATTCTTCAATGACCAAAAATATGGGACCAATAGAGAGGACAAGTGAGTTGTCCCCCTCCTATTGGATAATAAATTGGTCATCATTAATGATAACCAACTCATTATCCAATAGGAGGGGAACACCTCACTTGTCCCTCCAATTGGTCCCATATTTTGGGTCCCTATAGCAAAGCTCTATTATTAGACATTCATCATTGAGAAAACGAGCAACTCGTCTAATTCCAACAAGTTGCTACTTATTATTTCAACCTTCACTCGAAAAAACATATATTTTACCTATTATCTATCTACTAAAGGGTAGAATAGTGAACCATATAAAAGTTCTTGCTGGTCTACTATGCAATTAAAATAAGAAGAATTAAAAACTAAAAGCAGGGTGCGAAAAGAGAGATTTTTGGAAAGATGTGAGCACGGTGAGCATCAAAGCACAAAGGCTGAGAAAGGATTGGTTGCATTGGAATTTTCCTAATAAAGAGAGAAATAGTCATCTTGTCATCAAACTTTACCCAGTCTGCAGACTGTTACGCCTATCTTTCTATTAATTAACTTTTTTCCCCTCTTGCCTCTTAAGCTTCTAATTTGCACGAGCAGAAACAAGAAAAATTCCTCAATGACCTAAAAATATGAGACCAATAGGAGACAAATGAGATGTCCCCTTCCTATTGCATAATGAGTTGGTCATCATTAAGAATAGACATGTCACTAATCATGTAGGATCTGCTTTTTCAGTGAATAAATCTATACTTTGAATCGCAAACGTTAGAAAACTATACATGTTAAAAACCAAAAATACGTAAACATCTATCAGAACCACAATTTTATTTTATTTCTTCACTCTTTTTTGCTTTTCTACATAGACCAGTTTAACTTTAGTTTATTGTTTTTGATCTTGCTTATAGTTCACACAAGTAGAGGTTACAAGATTTCTAATAGAAGTTTGAATCGTGAGTTTGAACCAAGGTCAAAAAATTTGTCTTTTTTTTAAGGTAGGGGGTGTGCAAGTACGAAAGCCGTGACGAAATTTTAGCTCAACGCGTTCTGACCGTGTGCAACTCAAACTAGTACAAAATTGTATGAAGGCAGCATTCTGGTCAATTGGTCTTCAGTCATCTATTTTGACTCAAGAAACTGATGTTAGCATGAAATTTCTATACTAGCTATTAAATTGAACATATTTTCTCACTCATAATAAAAAAAAGGAAAGATGGTCAACTAATAAGACTAAATCAAAGTTGCCCCTCATGAACTATTCTTATGGTAAACAAATTATTGTTAGTAAGAGAATCCTAATATCTGCTAAAATATATTTGATCACATGCAAAGCAGGTGCAATTCAAAAAGAAATGTAATGTATTACAGAAATGGTTATAAAGATTTTCTGAATGAATCATGGAATATTTGAAAACAGGCTACTGCTAATTCACAGTGAGTACTTAAATACTGTGCAGAATAAATCAATTTATCAAAAAGAGGTTAATTAACTAGGAGAACTTAAAAATAAAAACATTTTTTCACTAAATGGGAGAAAATTGTGAGCACAGGACCTAACCTACAAAGGAGAAATTAGTAGATAATGGAGTGTGCATATAAAAGACTCTGGTCATGATGTAACCTGAACATTTCACTAAGCCTTAGCACTGCTTGGATACATAGTTCTCTGGATTGCAAAAGACCCCCCAAATCACCACATATCGATCTTGTTGGAGATCTAACTGAGGTATAGAAGTAGAAAGTAGATTACATGATATATGCCAATGAAGAAAGGACATATAGAGTAATGAATTATTGCTATATAAGTCAAAAAATTGGATACATAGATAGTTTCCATCAAAAGAGGAGATAATGAATTATTCCTAGATCGTCTTTTGTACTACTCATAATGAACAAACAGACTGAAAAAAACTCAAAAAACATAACAAATTTGCAACTACATTTTGTTATAATATGATGTCGCTATACAAGAGTTAGCGTGTATGATCATCGAATTTGATACGATAAAAATTCATGTGTGCATGGGAATTGACGAACCTGTTGGAATGCAGCCTTTGAAGATACCAAGAGAACTCCTGATTCTGAGCTCTTGGTGTACAAGAACAGGGCGACCTTCATTGAGACATTCATCAAACTTCTCCAATGTTGAAACGATATAACTGGTTCTGGTCTCTTTGCTGGGTTTGCCGACCAACATTTTTTTATGAGATGGTTGAGCACAGGCGAACACGTTGTCGATAAAGGAGGCCTCATATTCTAAAGAATAACAAGAAGAAAAAAGGAGGCAAAAGCATAAATTACTTGCAATTTATCAATTCTGAGTCTCAATTTTCAGTTCCGTAACCATTATCTATGCATGAATTTGCAAAGTATACTTGTATTTTGCTTCTTAAGCTAAGTCAAAAAGGACAGAGCTCAATAATTTACTTTCAGATCAAATTTGTATCAGCAGAAATCAAACTGGGTATAATCACAACCATGAAACCCGTAAAATAGTTTGCTTACACTTATGCACTAACAAGGCGCATAACCTGCAAATGTCTTTGGCGCTGTTTATTAAAACAGAACTGAACAAACTAAAACTTTCTACATAATAACCGCGACTTGAACCTTCCTATCAATAATTAGATTGTTTCCATTTTTGACAAAGAGAATATGATGCTGATATAAGACGTGTTGATTACAATAAGCAGAGTTACTTTTCCTAGAAAAATCTTGCAAGAAATTGGAAAGTAAGTTTACACCAACACTGAAATCAAAAGAAAGGCTTGCCAAAGATGCTCCCAGTATAATATACATAATGACGCT
>NC_033794.1:2311279-2317656 GCF_001876935.1 Asparagus officinalis | reverse complement strand
CACATATTCTGAATTTAATAAAAACATACCACAAACTAAGGGCACCGAGTTCAATTTTCAGGCACATTGGGTATCCAATGGGCAAAAATAAACTTTTGAGTTATCAAAGTTCAAAATGGGTGAAACTTTGGGGTACCAAAGTGCAATCACACCAAATTATAATGTAAAAAGGAACAGAATTGGCAAAAGCCAAATTTCCAGCATCTACCTTCTCTGAAGAAGCATAAGCAGCCTGCACAGGGGTCATTCCTTGAAAAGGAACGAGTGCTGTTGTAAGTTCCCACAACACAATCCCAAAACTGTAGACGTCAACTTTTTTCGTATAAGGTTTTTCCTTGATCATCTCCGGAGCCATCCAACGGTAAGTTCCCATGTTACCTTTTGATGCCTGACACTGAGTCTCCAAGCACGAAGTCCCGAAATCAGCAACCTTCACTTTCATCTCATCATTAAGGAGTAAATTATTAGACTTAAGATCTCTGTGAATCACACCTTGTGAATGGAGATACCGCATTCCCTGAGAAATATCAAGTGCTAACCTCAAAACAGTTTCTGCTGATAGGGAATATGGCTCTTTCTTGTGGAGATGCATCCGAAGAGTTCCTTGAGACATTTATTCCATAATGATACAGTACACAGGAGGCTTCTTGCAGGCTGCTATGAACTGAAAATTGAAGAGAAAAAAGTTGTGTATATATCATAAATTGTAATGTATTATAATTGAGTATTCACATCAAAATGCAAAGGAATTATGTGTCGCTCCAGTACAAATAGATCCACCGGATTAAACAAAAGTTTTCAGATATTTTCCTCTACATGCATGTGTTACTTCAAACCACAGCATTGCCTTCTACAACTCAGAAGCCAACACATACATGTCCCGTATCAGTCCAACCGAGTTGCTTAATACTGAAAGTTGTTATATTTCTGGCAAATACGCAGCTCAAGACTATACCTCTTCTCAGGTAGAGCGCATTTGTAAAAATTATGGCTTCACCCTCAAGAAATGACAGATATCCACTTTAAACACAATCTAGTCTTTTATGGAGAAAAAAATAGTTATAGGTTCAAGCACATTTATCAATTATAAATGCTTTCATGATATCAATGTTAATAAGATAGAACTCATATCAAATGGCATGCCTGAAGCCTGAACGACAACAGAATAAACATTAATTAAATAGAGAAGTTGAACTTTGTACTGACCTGCACTATATTTGGATGATACAGCCGAGAAAGGAAAACTACTTCAGATATAAATTGCTCCTCGAGCTTCTCCCGAGTCTGCTCATCCTGATCAGGGATTCTTACCATCTTCACAGCTACTGCCATCTGCTTATAGATTCCTCTATAAATCCTGCTTTGAGCTCCCGAAGCAAACTTATTCCCGATAAAGAGGTTAGAGAGATCAGCCATCCACTCCTCTCGCTCTCCCCCTGAATTCGAATCGAACCCCTCAGGATTCGCAGGATCCAAAAGCATCGACCAAGATTCCAAACTGTCCCATCTCCTCTTCTGCAAGATCTCCAACTCCATGGGGAGGGTGCCCTTTTTAGGCAAGGAGGAAGAAGGGAAAGAAGAAGAAGAAGGCAATGATGGAGGAGGAGAAGGTAATGAGATTGTATTGGTCCTCTCCTTCTTCTCGATCCTCAAGGCCTCGAGAAAACAAGAAGCCATTTTTTATCGGAGCAACCAACGTGAAAGAGAATGTCATGATAGTTTCCCACTGGTTCTTCTACGAGAATGGCAAGGGCGATACGAAGGGATGAGTTTGGGAGGTTCGAAAGACATAGCTTCTAGCAAACTATACAAGAATGAAGAGATGAAGCTCTGATATGTCTAAAGTCATGGAATGAGATACTAACGGTCGAAAGGAAGTTGAAGAAGACAGGTTTTCGAGCTGCATCTTATTTGGGTATGTTGAATCACAAAAGCAAGAGGAACTTATCATGCAGGGAAAGAAAGGGGGACCACTCCTTGAAGTTCCTTCACAAGAAGCCAGAAATTATCCATTGATGAAAAAGCTACAGGAAAAGAGAGCACAGGTACCTTCTCCTCTCTATTTTCCTTACCTTTTTTCTTTTCCAATTAGCAGTCAGATAAGTCAGGAATTCAAAGGACATCAAGGATCTCATGTGATTGAGTTGTTGAAAAAGAGCACTCCCTTTTCCCCCATTTCTTCCCTTCTAAATCTTGACTCTGCATTTTGTCTCTGATGCCTGTGTTTCATGGAGAACGCCTTTCCCAGCACTCTGCATTCAGCTCACGTTTCTTTCCCTTTTCTCTTTTCTCTTTTCTCTTTTGCAACCAACTACCAGAATTTAGAATCTGCTAATTTACAGAAATTGTAGCGGCCACACAATGGCAACATAATTCCAGTGTCAACGAAAAGCAGTGGTAGAAATTGGGCAAGCGTAAATCTTTCAATGGCGAAGGACTAACTGAATTTAACCGTCAACATCCAATTATAAATCCTGCAAAATAACTTTCTATCAGGAAAAGAAACGCTATCCTGTTTCCGATATGTAACTTTATTGCGAATCTGATGAGGGAAAGCTTATAAAGACTAAACTCTGGATCAACCATATTCAAATAATCGAGAAATGCAGAATCTTCAAAATACTTTGTCATGTAAAAGCTTGTCCGATAAAAACAGGTCAGCTACAAAAGCTGTTTGAAAGATTTGACAAAATTCCAATCAGTTCCCATCCTATCAAGCCCTCTAAATTGGTACAAAACTCTTAGTTAAGAAAACCACTGGTTACTTGGAATCGCACAGGATGCCTGAGAAAAATTTAGACATTCAAATTTAAGAATTTCACGCAACTTTATTTTTCCTATTGCATTCAAGAAGAAATTGTATTCTGACCACCACAGATGAGTCATAAAATTTGAAGACGCTAATGAGAGCAAGAATTTCACAAACTTGGGTGTAACATTTCCCCTCAGCCCGTCGAACTACCAACATGCAAAATCATATATTTTATTCAACATCACAACATATCTCGTGATAAATGTACAAAGTGATGTTGTTTAACAACAAAGATCATTGCCAGAAATTAAAGGAACAACTGTTGTCTGCTCGATTGGACGGAGCATTGATAGCTGCTTGTTTGATGAGCATGACGGAACTTAATTAGTAGCCAGGCAACAAGTGTACCCTCTGTTTAAGATGAATTTGTGCCTGAAACACTTAGCGATGCCTCAGCCACTGCAATAACTATAATGCCGTGTTACCTGGACAAGAAAAATTAGTAGCATGAAACATTATCCAGGTGGTGGCATCTTCATAGAAAATTAAGCATAAAAAATGAAAAAAGGTCTTGTCTATGCCCCTCTATTTTCAAGGAAGAATCAATAGAGAAATAATGAATTGATACCCCCTAAAAGTTCAAACAAATAACATAAACGGGTAGAAATTCCTTTACTGGTTTCAAATGGTCATCAGAAAATGATGACGTTAGAAAAGCATGTAATTTAGTTATGATGGATATAAATTTTGGCCCTAAAAAAGGACGGTTGAAACAGACCCTTTATAAGTGAAAAGGGGAATAGAGACCTACTAATTGGATCGAGTCCGTGATTCTCTTTAATATTGCTCTTGTTTACAGTTTCTTATAATTCTGATGTATGCATAACCACAATTTGAAAGAAGAATGCAATCAAATGAAGCCAATGCAAATCCAGGAAAGCATGATCAAGGGCGTAAATGCTCTTCTTGCATTTCTCCTGAGAAATATTTATCAGAATGTTATTTTTATAAATATTGCAACTTGATGCTTTTATAGTGGTAATCTTTGGAGATTAGTTGTGCATGCAAAAAAACGAGGGTAAACTTCAATGCTATACACCTTGTTCAATTTACAATTTTGTATTCGATGTTTATTTCTCATTATGGATGAACATATCAAAACTTTGTAACATTTTGATAAAAAATCAGTGCACGGTTTAGTTAGAATTGCATTAAACACAATACTATTACTCTCAGTTTAGAACTTGTCATTCACGTCCGACCACAGAATTCAAATTTGATTCTTTTTAAAGAAGCAAAAGGAAACGATAACAACCAAGTAAATGGTTCTTTGAGATTGTGTGCACTAACATAGTACCTCATAAATGAGACATTATGGCATTTGATCTTCTAGATAACTATCATCTCAGTGAGTACCTTTTTATGATTCACTGGGTCCTAATGTGACAGAAATTATTCATAGATCGTAGACGTTTTACATTTCTATTTAGTGAGGATTTATACTCTGTTAGGCATCAAAAGATTCTAGAAACATTAAGAGTGCGCATGATTTAAGTATATTAAGCGATTTGTTATGCACAAGCCCATATGAAATTCCAATAACATTAGTGAAAAATAAAAAAAAAATCATAAATTCTAGAATCTTTGTACTCCCATATATTAATCTAGACATCTAACCAAACCAAGCACAATCATTAACAACCTGGGTTTTTCTTTTTTTAAAAAAAAATCCCCGCAAACCAATCATGGGCACCAAAGAATTAACCTAAAGAGATACGAGAAACTCACAATCACTTCAGCCCCTTTGGGAAATGGAGCTTGACTAGCCCTGGAAGCTCAGCAAGCTCGACCTTCTCCTTCCCCAAAAAGATCGCCTTCAGCTTCTCATCGCAGTTGACCACGTTCTTGTTGTTGGGGTCCTACAAAATCAAAACTTTAATCAACTGCAAAAATTTCAAAATGCAAATTGTAAGTAAAAAAAGGATGAGGGGATCGATCGAGTAGGGACTTGAAGATTGTCGGACTTGATGTGGGCCCAGACGCGGATGAAGCAGTGGAGGCGGGAGATCTGGGATTGGCCCACGAAACCCCTGAGATTGGAGGGGAGATTGACGAGGTCGATTAGGGCCGCTACTTTCTTCGGGCACTCGGCCGCCGCCGCCGCTTTTCTTGCTTGTTGCCCTATCACCATTCTTGAATTTTTTTTTGAAGGAGATGAAGACAGAAGATTTCAGAACTTGGGGGCTTATCAGGGGTTTATCTTGGGCCTGGGCCTTGGCGCCATCCCTGGGCTTTTTGGGCTTCCCGTGTAATTACAACTAATAACTTTAAAATTAAAATATAGAGACGCATACTTTAGGAATCATTTGTACAACCACATCATGCGTTATAGAATATAAGACCGTAATTAACCTACTCTTCATCTATTAGCTCGGTCTATAAAGTATATCTACGACCATCCAATATTCGAATGTAAATACATCAAGTCATGAAGTACTTTACTTAAGTTTACAACAGTGAAGAGAAAATAAGGGCTTGTTTGGTTCGTTTACTTCATTTTCTAAAACTTATTTTCTTTCACTTTCATCATTTTCCATCTTTATAAATCTCTCACGTTAACCAATAATATGATGACAAAACTCATCTCATACCATCACATTTCATACTTTTAAAAAAAACTAAACACGAGAAATGTGTCACATCAATCGACTCATCCAACTCACCTCATCCCATTTTCCTTCACTTTCTACCATCTTTAAAAATTATTCACATCATCCAATAATATGGTGACAACTCATTTCATCTCATTAAAAATTTTCTTCCATCTATTTCCTAAAAAAACAAGGAAATTAGTTTTTCTAAGTATGTGTCACATCATCCAATAATATAATGACAACTCATCTCCTCTCGTCTATTTTTTTAGTTGTAAAAGTGCACCAAACACAAGAAAAGAACCAAAACAAGAAAAGTGGGGAAAAACATCAAAAATTACTCATCTCATCCAATAATATGGTGACAACTCATTTTCTCTCCCACTTTCTTCTAGAGTTTTAACAAACCAAACATTTGAAAGTAAAAAAAAAAACATCAAAATTCACCTATATCAATTTTCTTTCCCCAACTTTCTGCATTTTTTTTTACGAAACAAACAAGGAAAACAAAAGAAAGAGGGGAAAAGGGATAAACATTGATGTTGCTGAAATCATGAATCATGATTACAAAGGATGATTAGTCCCGTAAACCTTTGTCTCCCCTTATTTTATTACAACTTTTCTTAAACGTATGTCCAACTTACGAATTTACCCCTCCTGAAAGGCCAAAAACAAGGGTACTTTCGTCTTCTTCAACTACGACAGAATATCGCTGTCGTACGACTCGGATATTACCGTCATCTCAAGCGGGCCCCACGTGTCCCCTCAATCGCCTCCGTTCAAACCCCCCTACCCCGCTGTTAACCGTCCGCTTGATCCAACGGTCCGGACTCGTCCACGTGGCTGGAGATGGCGACGTGGGGCCCGCGTCGCACGAACAGCTCGGCTCGCCATGTGACAGCGGCGCACAACGTGGTGCCGTACCCCGCTCGAGGCCACCACTCGCTGCAACTCAACAGTGTTTTGCACTGCTC
>NC_033794.1:2244364-2311269 GCF_001876935.1 Asparagus officinalis | reverse complement strand
TTTTTGCAGAACCACCCTCCTTAAAATGCCTTTTGGCATACAAGGCTGAGATGCTGTATTTCGTGAATTTGCAGCTGTACGCTTTGTCTTGGTGTGTATCATGCACTCAATGCGGTTCCCCAAGTATCATTAGCTTTCAATGCCCGAATGGGGACCACGGCTTATACACATACAATACCGATATAAGCCGTTCATTAATTTTAAAATGGGTACCTATCAAATATAATAATAAAAAAATAAAAAAAATAAAAAGGGTAAATATCAGAAAACCCCCTTAACCATGAACGATTATGAAAAAGACCCTTAGCTTTCAAAATATTAGAAAATCCCCTTAAGTTTAGGGGTTACCAAAATACCCCCTAATTTAAATTTAAAAAGAGTTTTCTCATAACCTCTTATACTGCTAAAGAGTTTTCAAAATACCCCCTAACTTTATACTGCTAAAGAGTTCCACGATGATTTTTTAAGATAATTTATTTTCAGTAAATTTGTAGCTACTGGTTGTAGCTAGTGTAGGCGTCAAAAATGCTGAGAGATATCCGAATACAGCTCAAAAAGGCAGAAGAACACAAGTATGGGCTGTATTGCACGCCGAGACGAGTCTTTATGTCTCGTAGGCGAGACAGTATTCTCTGTCTCGCCATGCAGAGACAGTGTTCTCTGTCTCCCAGGCGAGACAGTTGTTACTGTCTCGCCAGGCGAGACAGTGTTCTCTGTCTCGCCATGCGAGACAGCATTCTCTGTCTCGCCCGCGAGACAGTATTCTCTGTCTCGCCCACGAGACAGTTCTCAAAAGCTCAGAAACTGTTTTATAAACACGCCGACACGTGGCCACCAACTGTTCAAGAACGTGGGAAACGTCGTGGCGAGAATCACGTTATAACTGCCAAAATAACGGAGTTTGAAACGTGGGAAGACAGTTAAAACGAAAAACTGCTGAGCGTTACTGTTTCCGGCGCAGCATCGTTACTAGTCTCGCCCGCCGAGACAGCAAACACTGTCTCGCCCGCCGAGACAGCAAACACTGTCTCGACAGCCGAGACAGCAAATGCTGTCTCGCGAGCCTGTTTTCCGCCAACTGTTCCTATGGGTTATAAATACCCCCCGAAGGCCATTTTTGAAGGAGGCTGATCAGAGAGCATCCACAGGCTGATTTCAGAGCAGAGAGGGCAGAGTACTCGAGCTTCTGTAACTCCTTGATATTCAGGCTTTGACTTGATTTCAAGAAGAACGACTATCTTACCTTGATAAGATATCGTTTCAAGTTCTCACTTCGATAAACGAAGTCAGAATCATAAACCCCTCACGATTCGATCAGAATCTGTGATTTGGTGGTCCACGGGCTAACGCACCCCCGGCACAGGTAAAGATCCCACGCAAGCAGCGATCCAAACAACGATCCTGCGTTTGTTTCTCAAGAGTTGTAATTTTCATTTTGTTGTGTAAAAGAAGTCTTATAAAAATGCTGTCTCTTTTTTTGAATTTATTGTAATCGACTGAAGATATAATGAATTCCATGACAAAGTTAACTTTTGACGCAAACAAGCTGGCGACCACAGTGGGAGCCAACGGTCTCGCTGTCGAGACCGCCGTGTCGCAGCCGATCAAGATTCCAGTTGAATCCATGGTCGAATACGAATTCGACCAAACCAAGTTTGAGGAATATCTCTCATCATCCTCTTCAAGATCTTCGTTGTCTCGCAAGTACAAGAGGATCTCAACATTGAAGAAGACTTTCATGCCAAAGAAGGCACAGAATGAAGACTCTCGCCTGATTGTTGCTGAGGATTCTACTCACAACCTCTCTGCTCATAATGGCTCTTCGCCAAGTAAAGAGTCATTAAATCAAAGCCCGGGCATTGACGAAAAGAGCTCGTCAGAGACAACGCCAACGCCACGCTTGTCAAATTGCTAAGGCCTTGGAACAAACCGACGGAGTTCGTTATCATGCGGACTTAGAGTCGAGGAGGCATCGAGTGGTTCAGTTGTCTCAACAACCAATCATTCATGTCTCTGCTAAACTCACGACGGAGGAATGGACTATTGTCAAAAGGACTCGTTCGTCCCTCAAAGAACGTATACAAAAACGTCGTACAAATGCTGCTCATGTCCGAACTCTCCTACAACAAAGATGAGAAAGGAGGAAGGAAACGGTGACCAAAGAACCACTGAAACTCTGCCAAGTTTGGATTCCAAAGTCTGGACTTATGCAAAATCAGCATTCGGAGCCTGTTAAGACTCCATACCCGCAAGGGAGTGGTTTTAAACGTGTGACTCCCGACATAACCTTGGATCGCTCAAAGACAAAAATAAATTGTCCTGAGAATGCCAACAAGGTTTTACACCCCCAGAAGAAGACGCATTCACCAAATGATATCGTCATACCTGGGAGGTCATACCAACAGACAATACGATTTTTTTGCAATCATACCGATGAATTGTATTATCAAGTTGGGGTTGTGAATAATTTTCGAAAGAGAATTATTCGAGGAATAAACTCTCATTGTTCCTGTGCGCTGTTTTCGTCAAAAGTTGGTTTTGTTATGGAATTCATTATATCTTCGGTCGATTACAACAAATTCAAAGAAATAGCCTTTTTATAAGTTACTTACCACAAAAAGAAAATTACAAACTTTTTAGCAAACAAACGCCCAGGATCAGTGTTTGGACGTGCTTGTGGACTCTTCTCCTGATGCCGGGAGCGCTTTGACTCGGTGACCACCAAATCACAGGTTCTGACTTGAAACCCGTGAGGGGTTTAACATGTTCTGTCCCTTTCGTTATCAGAAGGTAAGAATTTCTGAAGCGAATATCTTCGACGTTTAAGATGTTCACCTTTCCACAAATCAGTCGGAGCTTAATCTCTAGGAATTGTGCAAGGGTCTGTAGGACTGGGTGTGAAGAAGAAAGACTCTCTCTCTTGCTCTAATTCACCAAAACTCAAGCGCCTCTCTGCTCTATAGGTGCGGCTGGTTGGAAATGCTCCGCCCCGTGTCATGATGACCATAGGGGATTGTATAGCCTCCTTAGACGATTACTGAAAAATAGCCCGGTCAAAACTGTCTCTGTTTAGGCCGCGGCCAGCTGGATCCCTGCGCGGCTAAGGCGCGACGAGTCACACATGTCGTAAGGTCGGTCGGACCGCCGTAAGACGCCGGCCAGGGTCGGAGGCGACGGTGCGCCGGCTAAGGTGCCGCAGTCGACACGCCGCGCTAAAGGGGCAGCTTCACACCCACGTTCATACCGTCGTTTGAAACAGTCTCCACGACCTTTAACCACCTTTTATCGCTGGCCTTTAACTGCTTTCTTTCCACACAGCACACGTTCTATTTCGTGATACTCCGCCACGTGGACTGTTAAATCAATCATCAGGATAACTGTATTATCAACTGCCCGCTCCCTGTGAGCATCTGCCTTGAACTGCCGCGGCAGCAATAGTGTAAATTTGGCCCAGCGGTTGAAGCGCGACCACCGATCCTAGGCCTGCGCGCCTTAGCCCCTCCCCGGTACCTTGGTCTCGAAAACGCGCCTTAGCCGCAGGCCATCGTGGGTCTTTCTCGCCCATGAAGCCGACGTACACACATGTCCTGCCCGCCGCCGCCATATCGTTGAACTTGAAGACGTGGTTGTATATTATTCCTTCTATATCGTCTTCGATGGTGTGTGAATGGCTGTAAGCCATTTTTTGAGCCTACAGATACCCCCTCCAAGTATCTCAGACTCATCATTTCTTTTAGAGAGGAGTCGGGATACTTTGGATCACAGTGATAGGGCTTTCCCCTGCAAGTTTCTCCGTGCTTGTTGAGGACAAATTACGTAGCGCTGATTGGTCTAATGAAATGAGCTTCAGATCTTGAACCTCTTCATCTTTAAGACTTATTGCAGTGCCTTTGTAGATCAATAGCTCAGTTCCTCCTGGTGTTGCGTTTATCGCTCTTTGCGTTGTCGCAAAGTCGTTGAATTTGAAGCTGCACGTCGAAGAAATGGTATAAATCGTTTATACGCGTACATATGCATCTATTAGAGTGTTCGCGCGGAAACAGTTTAACCTCAGTATACCCGTTGGAGATAATACAGATTTATCTTAAGAAATAATTCTGCCAGTAAGTATTCTCCAGCAAACTGCCGTGTTTGATGGTAGGAAACAGTTAGACTCGTACCTATTGCGATAGTAATATCGTGTTCTTTTTCTCAGGTGCAAAGGTGAACCTCTGATGATGGGAGAGGATAATTAATTTTATATTCTATCTCTTCTAGCGTCTTTGTTGTTATGTTTGCGTAGAGATGAAACCAGAGTAGCGGGAGCAGGAATAAGATAATTTTATATCTCTATCTCCTGTGTCTCTTGTTTATGTTTGTAGATGAATGAACCACGGAATCACGGGGAAGAGGAAGAAGTTTTATATCCTCACCCCTCCTGGTCTCATTGTTGTGTGGTAGAATAATACCGTAATCGGGGGGAAGAATATTCCTATTCGCTGGTCTCTTCGTTTTTTGGTAGAGATAAAACGGATCGAGAGGAGAATTTTATATTCTATGCTCCTGGTTACAAAGAAAATTTGAAGCGGATTTCTATCTCCAGAGATCTGAATTAGTGAATTGATCAATTGAGATTGTAGAAACAAATTCAACTTTTATAGGCTTGATGCGCCAATCGAAGGTTGGACTCTTTTTAAGAAGGAAATCAGAGGGTGGATTTTGGCTTTGGTCTAACGTGTTTAAAAGGATGATTACCAAGATGCAGAATTAAGACGACCTAACTGTTTTTTAAAGGTTTGACGTTCAATTGTGGAACCTCTCGTTTATGGAACGAATCGAATGAGGCCTGATTTTGGCTTTGGTCCTCCCAACTTTCTAAAGGTCCTGACCAGATGGGTATTTTAAGGACGATCCGTTAGACTTTTAAATCTTGAATCGTTTCAAATTTGATTTGCTTCGTCATGGATAGAATCGAGAGTGGATTTTAGCGATTTGGTCTCTCCTAAAACTGTTTAAGAGGGTCTTGCCCAAGCTGGGAGTTTGATACGATCCTAACTGTTTAAAGCGTTCTGATCGTTCAATTGTCGGACCCCTGTGTTCATGGAATGAATCCCGAGAGGGGATGTACGCTTTCGTCGCGCTAACTGTTAAAGAGTTGACCAGTGGATTTGAGACGATGCCTATACTGTTTAAAGCGTTTTGATCGTTCAATTGTGGACTTCTCTCGTTCATGGAAAGAATCGAAGAGGATTTTGGCTTTGGTCCCTTAACTGTGTTAAAAGGTCGATGACAAAATGGAATTTGAGACGTCTTAAATGTGTTAAAGCTTTTGATGAATAATTTATGTGTTAGCGATCCCTGTTTCAATTTGAGGACCTCTTCGTTCATTGGAACGAACGAAGGGGATTTTTGGTTTGGGTCCTAACTGTTTTAAAGAGTTGACCAAAATGGGACTTGAGACTGATACTAATGTTAAAGGTTCTGATCGTTCAATTTTTGACCTCTGTTCATGAAGGAAATCAAAGTAGGAGATTTTGGCTTGATTTGTCCTAACTGTTAAGTGTTTGGACCAAATAGGACTTGAGACGATCCTAACGTTTAACCGTTGGGATCCGTTACAATTTGATGGACCTCTCGTTCATGGAAGGGATCGGAGGGCCGATGTTTTAGCTTGGTCCTAAACTGGTTAAAGGGTGACCAAAGGGGACTTGAGCATCCTAACTGTGTTTAAAGGTTGATTTCAATTTGTGGAACCTCTCGCTTCAGAACGGAACTCGGACGAGGGATTTTGCTGCGTCTAACTGTTAAAGGGTCTTGACCAAAATGGGAATTGAGACGATTTAATGTTTAAAAGTTTGATCGTGCAATTTGGAGGACCTCTCGTTCATGGAACGAATCGAGAGGGGATTTGTTTTGGTCCTAACTGTAAAGGTTTGACCAAAATATGGGATTTTGAGACGATTCCCTAACTGTTTAAAGGTTATTGACCCTCAGTTCCAATTTGTGGAGCCTCGTTCATGGAACGAATCGTAGAGGGATTTGGTTTTCTGGGGCCGGCGGGGGGGGCGGGCGGCGGGGATCAGGCACGGAGACTCATATACTAGTTTAAAGGTTAGCTTGACCAAAATGGGAATTGAGACGATCCTAACTGTTTCAAGGTTTTGATCGTTCAATTGTGGACCTCTGTTATGGAACGAATCGAGAGGGGATTTTGTTTTGGTCCCTAACCGTTTAAAGGTTTGACCAAACATGCGATTTGAGACTGGATCTAACTGTTTATAAGGTGACTGTTTGTGATCGTTTTTTTCAATTGAGAACCTCTCGTTGCATGAGAACGAATCTGAGAGGGGATTTTGGTTTTGCGTCCCTAACTGTTTAAGGTGTGACCAAAATGGGAATTTGAAAAACGATCCTAACTGTTTAAAGTTTTGTCTCATTATTTGTGATGGACCTCTCGTTCATGGAACGAATCGATGAGGGATTTTCGCGTTTGTGGTCCTAACTGTTTAAAGGTTGGACCAAAATGGAATTGAGACGTCCTAATGTTAAAAGGTCTTGATCGTTCAATTTTCTGGACTTCAGCTTCATGAAGGAATGTAGGAGGCGATTTGGCTTTGCTCCTAACTGTTTAAAGGTTTGACCAAATTGGGGAATTATGAGACGATCTTACACTGTGTAAAAGGTTTGATCGTTCAATTGAGGACCTCTCGTTATGGAACGAAATCGGACTGAAGGGCATTTTGGTTTTGAGTGCCTAACGTTTAATTGTTGTAGTTGCCCAAATGGATTGTGAGCGATCTCTAACTGTTAAAGAATTGATCGCTTCAACTTTGTGCGACCTCTGTTCATGGAAACGAATCGAGATCGGGATTTTGGTTTTCCGTCCTAGCTGATTAAAGGGTGTGACCAAAATGGGAATTTTAGACGATCCTTTAACTTTTAAATGGTTTGATCGTCATATTTGAGGACCTCTCGCGTCATTGGAACGAATCAGAGGATTTTGGTTTGTCCAACTGTTTAAAGTGCTGTTGACCAAAATGGGATTGAGACGATCTAAGCTGTTTAAGGTATTGACGTTAATTTCCACGAAGAGTCTCTGTATTGTCGAAGCCTAAGCCGAGACCGAGACATTTCCGCAAAAGAAAATTAGCTACCCAAGATGATGAATTTCCTGAAGTTACCATCAACGTGGCTGATAAAAGAAAGTCTAAGCGGCATTCAAGTGACTCAAATCCCGACTTTTCCCCGAGAGGAAAAGTCAATCCAAGAATTGCTCAAAGGATGTCTCGACTCCAATTAGGAGCCATCAGACGCAGAGATTACAAGAGAATGCAAGAAGGAATGTCCTCGGAGGATGAATTCTCGGACACTTATTCTGCAATCGCTTCTGATGATACAATGTCTAGCACGGGACAAATCAGAGAAGTACTCACGATCACCTCTGATCAATTTGCTCAGATGCTTCAAGAAGCTCTAGCGAAACAACGTGAAGAAATTAGAGCTGAGATGAAGACAGAGATTGAGTTAGCTATTCAACAAATGAGAGAATTGCTAGCTCAATGACCTCAACCCCCTGAGTCCAGTCAGAGAGTTGAATCCAGCCGCCACATTCAGAATGTTACAAATGACAGTGATCCAGAAGTGGATGAAGTCATTATGGCTGATACACCTCCCAATAGCAATAACGCTGGGGGTAGTTTAACACATTCTCCCAATAACGATATTGGGAGTGGTTCAATGGCACCTCTTACAGGGGGTGGTCTAACTCATTCTCCTCAACGTCATTCGAATGAAGACATAGACGATGACGGGAAAATGAAAGAGCTTGAAAACAAAGTCAACGCTTTGATGACGGCTCAAGAAGTGAAGAGGACGGGTATTCCATGTCCCTATCCAAGAGAATGGAATTCAATACCGTATCCGACAAAGTTCAATCTGATTAACTTCACACCGTTTGAGGGGAAGAGTTCGCCGATTCAGCACTTGATTTATTTCAAGTCTCATTTGGGCATGATCTCTGGAAACGAGGCTTTAATGGTCCGGTCATTCGTTGGCACCCTTCGTGGGCCCGCTTTCGATTGGTACCGACGGCTCAAGCCAGGGAGCATCAATTGCTGGGATGACATAGAAAGTTTGTTCCTCAGCAATTTCTTCGATGATGACACCGAAGTGTCAATCGGAACCCTTTTGGAGGAGAAGCAAAAAGACGGAGAGTCAGTGGACAATTTTGTCAAACGTTTCCGTAACAAAGCAACGAATTGCAGAGATCCTATTACAGAGGAGTTCATCCTGCAAACATGCCACAATAACCTCTCCATCGATGTCCTGGAAGCTCTGGAGGTCGTGTCATCCACAACTTGGAAGGAGTTAAAATCTCGGGGTGAACAAGCTGAGCATTTTCTTAAAAGAAAAAAAGCTGAGAGAAGCCGACCGACGACATCTGCAATCACTGGGAACGCGACTCCCGATCCGAGGTTTCAAAAGGAGTATTATTTCGAAGATGATGAAGCTCCATCCATCTTTAAGTACCTCCTCGCTAACAACAAAATCAAGCTGCCACCTATCACTGATTATGGATCCAAATTACTGTGTGTATCACAGAAGGGTTCTTCATCCCACCGAGATTTGCTTTGGACTCAAAAACAAGATCCAAGCCCTAATTGACTCCGGCGTCGTAACGACGAAAGAAGTCGAGTAAAGACGACCATACAACTCCAGTGGGTGCACGAGTATAAACTGTTTCCCCATACTCCAAGAGTATATGAGTATAAACTGCTTCTCGATTATCCAACTGAGTACAATGTTAAACCCGGTTTCACAAAGGAAGCTGGGGGTGGATAATTCATGTAACAGGAAGTTCCCGGAAGAATGTTAAATGTAATATTCTTAGGGATAACCCCGATCATTATGAACAAAGTGATAAACACTAAACTCCTACTATGACTTCCGAATACTCTTTTGCTGAGATGAGATTCGATCACCTCTTTAGATCAATCTTCCCTTACAAAATTTCCATTTTGGTCAAACCTTTAAACAGTTAGGACCAAAGCTAAAATCCCCTCTCGATTTGTTCCATGAACGAGAGGTCCACAAATTAAACGATCAAACCTTTAAACAGTTAGGATCGTCTTAAATTTCCATCTTGGTCAAACCTTTAAACAGTTAGGACCAAAGCCAAAATCCTCTCTCGATTCGTTCCATGAACGAGAGGTCCACAAATTGAACGATCAAACCTTTAAACAGTTAGGATCGTCTTAAATTCCCATCTTGGTCAAACCTTTAAACAGTTAGGACCAAAGCCAAAAGCCCCTCTTGATTCCTTCCATGAACAAGAGGTCCACCTTCGATTTGCGCAATCAAACTTATAAAAGTTAGGATTGCTTCTAATCTCAATTGATCAAACCTTATTCAGATTTTCTGAATAGAAATCCCACTTCAAATTTCCTTTGTACCAGGAGATAGGATATAAAATTCTTCCTCTCCATAATCGGGTTCATCTCTACCAACAAACAAGAGACCAGGAGATAGGATATAAAATTCTTCCTCTCCGATTCTGGGTTTATCTCTACCAACAAACAAGAGACCAGGAGATAGGATATAAAATTCTTCCTCTCCGATTCTGGGTTTATCTCTACCAACAAACAAAAGACCAGGAGATAGAATATAAAATTCTTCCTCTCCGATTCTGGGTTCATCTCTACCAACAAAAAAGAGATCATATTACTCCAATAGGTACACGAGTCTAAACTGTTTCCCTACCATCAACAGGAAGTTTCTGGAGAATATCACTCAAAATATTCTTAAGAATAACCTGGCTACCTCCCAACGGGTATACGAGGGTAAACTATTTCCCAAGAACTCCAAAAAAATACATGAGTATAAACTGTGTTCCTATGAAGGCTGATACAGTGATTAACAATGCGGTATCAATTTGATGACAAAAGCTGAATTCACAAGTACAAATTTCAGTTTTAATTCAAGATCTCGACGACGGTCAAGCGATGAACGCTATGCCGAAAGGATCTTAGCTATTCTACAAAGCACTGAATAGACTGAAAGACAAAGAGATCAAGTGTTGAAGCCATCTACAAGTCCTTCCATATGATATACTCAATCAAGCCTTGAAGGAATTGCAGATAAGAACTATCTTATCCAAAGTATCTCAGACTCCTCTATAAAAAAATGAGTCTAGAATACTTTGGAGGGGGTATCTGTAGGCGTCAAAAAATACTGAGAGATATCCGAATACAGCTCAAAAAGGAAGAAGAACACAAGTATGGGCTGTCTCGCACGCGAGACAGTCTTACTGTCTCGCACGCGAGACAGTCTTTACTGTCTCGCAGGCGAGACAGTATTCTCTGTCTCGCCATGCGAGACAGTGTTCTCTGTCTCGCGCAGGCGAGACAGTTGTTACTGTCTCGCAGGCGAGACAGTATTCTCTGTCTCGCCATGCGAGACAGTTTCTCTGTCTCGTCATGCGAGACAGCATCTCTGTCTCGCCCGCGAGACAGTTCTCAAAAGCTCAGAAACTGTTTTATAACCCGCGACACGTGGCCACCAACTGTTCAAGAACGTGGGAAACATCGTGGCGAGAATCACGTTGATAACTGCCAAAATAACGGAGTTTGAAACGTGGGAAGACAGTTTAAAACGAAACTGCCTGAGCGTTACTATTTCGAGACAGCGTTTACTGTCTCGCGGGCTGAGACAGCAAACACTGTCTCGCCCGCCGAGACAGCAAACCTGTCTCGACAGTCGAGACAGCAAAGGCTGTCTCGCGAGTCTGTTTTCCCGTCAACTGTTCCTAGAGGTTATAAATACCCCCGAAGGCCATTTTTGAGAGGGGCTGATCAGAGAGCATCCACAGGCTGATTTCAGAGCAGAGAGGGCAGAGTACTCGAGCTTCTGAACTCCTTGAATACTCAGGCTTTGACTTGATTTCAAGAAGAATGACTATCTTACCTTGATAAGATATCGTTTCAATCTCACTTCGATAAACGAAGTCGGAATCATAAACCCCTCACGATTCAATCAGAATCTGTGATTTGGTGGTCCATGGGCTAACGCACCCCCGGCACAGGCAAAGATCTCACGCAAGCAGCGATCCAAACAACGATCCTGCGTTTGTTTCTCAAGAGTTGTAATTTTTATTTTGTTGTGTAAAAGAAGTCTTATAAAAAGGCTATCTCTTTTTTTGAATTTATTATAATCGACTGAAGATATAATGAATTCCATGACAAAGTCAACTTTTGACGCAAACAGCTAGATTCTAATTATACCATTGCATATCATCAATATTGTTTACTTACTTATTTATATTTTTTTTTTATCAGTATGCCTTTTTTAATCATATGTTTAACTGTTAAGATCTTAATACTATTATAAGTTCTCCTTAGAACTCTATATTGTAGTCTTTTGACTTTTATTATCTAGAGCTTCGGAAACATCGATGGAGATCAATCCATCATGCAATTCTTTGATAAACGAAATATTCTTGATTTATAGTTTTGTTTTTTTTAAATGTTTTTTATAGCCAATTTAACTGATCACTTGGAATACAACCTAGACGCTAAGTTGAGGATAAATATAGGAAACAAAATTTGCAAAACTGAGTGTGCAACTTTAAGGGGTTGTTTGTTAGGGTCAATATTTTAAGAAACCATCACTTTTGAAACAAAAAGTAGGTTTTGGATCATTATAGGATTCTAGGAGTTGTGTTTGTTTCAATTTTTTTTTAAGAAAATGTTTCTTAAAAAAAGAGAAAACAATATTTTTTTGGACAGCCTAAATCCTGTCTTTTGGCTTGGAAATTGGCTAGAAACCTGACACATGTTTGATCTAAGCGTGATTAAATCATAGCGATTAAACATTAAGAACGGAAGCTTATACCTGAATCCATGGGTTGGACTTGAGTTGGGTTTTGGATCTTCTAATCTTAGGGTTTCTCTCTTTAATATCTCTTTAGATGGGAATAAGAGAATGAGTGTGGCTAACCCTAAATTAGGGACCATAACCCCATATATATAGGTGTTGTACATTTGTAATTTGGCCCCTTATCAAATTATAATTACAAACTGGTATCTGCACATATAACCTCATAATTTATTTAAATACTCATTAACCCAAATTAATTGATCACTTTAGCGGGTTATCCTGAAGAATAGCAATACACACAGATTAATCATATGTGCCCACAAATAGATTTAATTAGATTTAAATCCAACAACACCCGCTTGCCAACTCAGCTTTTCCCTTCTCCCCTTTTCTCTTCACGTGACAACATCAGAACCCGTACCCCCATTACGCTCACCGCATCATCTTCTCGTTCCCTCTTCTTCTACCTTTCCCTCATCCGCTTCGCACTGCTTCATCGAAAAAATCAAGGCTATCTCTACTCAAATCGGTTCTACTCAAATCGGTCGCAAATTGATCTAGTATGGTCGATTAAAACCTTGATTATCTCCTCGATGAACCCTATCTATTTATTTCAAAAGGAAATTTCTTATTTTCGGGTTTTAGAAGACATTGATTTTCTGATGTTGGGGTTTTTCACGATGCATGTCGCCGTCGTGAACGGAGGCGATCTTCTCTGATTCAGGTGTAGTCGACACTCCCTCCTTGTTCTAAACTTTAAATATGATGGCTTGATCTCTGGGTTAGGGGTTCAAATTTTACCTCTCATCATCGGGGTCTACTCCATAATGAAGAAAATGTACAACCTCCCTCTAATTTTTAAATTTTTTAAATTGTCGGCAAATTAGGCTGAACTTGATCTGGTCACTATTTGTTATGATATAATAATTTGATTTTACCTGATTTTATTCAATTGCAATTTGATAAGCTCTTTAAGAAGTTAGACTTATTATTGTTGATGTTGGTGCATCTGCGTCCGTTGTTGTTGCATTATTTTGAGAAAACCCATAAGTTTTGAATAGTAATAATGAAACAATATGACTTGTCATAAGTAATTGTTGTTGATATTGTTGAATAGGTTAATGTTGTTGGTGTTCTAGCTGATACACACATAAGTTATGAACATGTTATGATCTTGTATTTTCATGAGACAATACTTTGCCTTTATTTTCATGATGCAACTGCTACATAATTTTGTAAAAATATGCTTATGATCAGGTTATGAACTGCTTTTGATCAGGTTTTGTACTTAGTGCTCTTTGTGTCTGTTGTTATTGCAAGTGCTCTCTATTGTGCTCCAGCTCAAGTCTCAGCTATGTTTGTTGGTTACATGCTCTATTTGTTGGTTACATGCTTGTTAGTTGTTACATGATCTGTTTGCTGGTTAACCTCTTGTTACATGCTCCAGTAAATCTTTGTTACATGCTCCAGCTTCGTGCTCCAATTTCAGCTCCAGTCTCAGCTCTATTTGCTGGTTACATGCTCTGTTTGCTGGTTACATGCTTGTTACATGCTCTGTTTGCGGTTTTCATGCTTGTTACATGCTCCAATTTCATGCTTGTTACCTGCTCTAGTTTCATGCTCCAGTTTCATACTTGTTACATGCTCTGTTTATGATCAGGCTTATGCAATATGATTGATCTTTATCGTGTACAGGTTATTAGTGTGCAAATGCATGCTGTTTTTTCACATCTATTCTCATGAGACACGAAGCTATGATCTATGATATGGACAAGTTATAAAGATAGCAATCTACAGACTTTGGTGTGTATTGGTATGACTATCTTTCAAACTTGGTGTGTATTAGTTTGGTTTTCTTGCACTAAGCAATGATGATTGGTCAAAATTTGTTAATGCAGGCTATATTGTGATTTTATTATTTAGATAAGACATATCATGATGAGATTGTAATCTAAATTGCTCATGTAATTTTTAGACGAGGCAACCATTATGTGTAGACAATCTATATGCAATTACAATATTTAGGCGAGACATCGTATACTGATAATATGACTTTATTCTAAGCCTTATACTCCATTGTTTGACAATCATGAAAATTTCCTTTCATATCTCAATACATTTTGCAACTACATGGTATGTTTTTAAAGATAATGACGAGTACACCAATTATGAGTAAAAACAATACACTCCTTTTCCAAATGATTACTTGATGCTCTGGAGATTTCAATTCTCTCTTCAATCTTTTGATTTTCATTAACTTTTTATCTTCAAGAATGTCTTGACTCTGTGATACTTGATTCTATTCCTGCAATCACTCTCTTTGTCGGCAAGTGAAAGAAGTTACATTCTTTATTTGGGAACTTAGTGCAACTCTAATAATGTCTCCCTTTATTTTTTCTATTTGCACATAGCTTCAAGGGTGTTGGAAGCTTACATTTGCACTTCACTTTATATAGATCAATTGATTGTTTGCTATCACATTTCAGCTCCATCTTCACTGTAGTAGCAAGGCTGCTTTGTTTCCTGCAAAAAGAAAAAGACAAAAAAGGCTGAAATGTGCATTGTATTTGGGCTAATGCTGATACATTTATATAGGATTGCAACTCCTATATACTACTCGTTGCTACCCATAGCCGTTTTTATAATCGTTGCCAACTTTGTACTGGTGAGTTTGTCTTCTAGGGGGTAACTTCACCACAAGTATGTTTATTCATAATTTTTTGCATTATTTCCTATTATATGGTTTTGAATCAAACACAAAAAAGCTTTTGAAAAGCTTTCTATGATGGCGTTTTTCTTATTTTTGGGAAATGAAACAAACATGAGTTTTGGATATGTTTTCTTATTCTTCACTTTATCATTCCATATCAAACACAAGTTTTGGATTCCTTGGATATCCTAATTTTTTTTTTTTGGATTTGATTTTTTGTGAGGGAATCCAATTTCATAATTTTATGGAAATGAAACAAACAGCCCCTAAGTTAGTGTTTCTTAACAATACGCCCTGCTTTTAGTTTTTAAAAGCTAAAGACTTTGTTACGAAATTGGAAAACATGATTAGTCCAGAATTAGTACCTAACTCCACCTTAGTCCTATCAAACAACGGAAATTAGAAATCGAGACCACTGACGAAAACTCAGTTTGCAAATCTCATTCAAAATCTGTCCTCATCCTGCAAATCACCGGAATAAACTCAAGACTCCTCTAACAAAAAAGCCCACCAAACAAATACGCACTCACACACTCTCTCTCTCTGCGCTCAACAATGGCGTCCACCACCACCACCACCAGCAGCCGCCCTCATCACTCTCAGTCCGCCAGCCCTCAGCAACGGCCTCCTCGTATCCGGCGGGCCCACCGGAGCCGCCTCCAAGAGACCGCCCCTCCGCATCATCCCACTCCCTCTCCGCCCCCATACACCGCGGCGACCTTCGGCGCTCCGGCGGACCTCACCGCCCCTCCTGCCCCTCCTCCTCCCGCTCCCACTCCGGCCACCTCCCCAAAGCGCTCCTCATCCTCCTCCCGGCCCCCCCTTCCAGATCCCCGCCAACCGCGACCTCAATCACCCGGTCAGAACCCTAACCCTAGCTTTTAATTCTAGCCCCAACCCTAACCCTCAGGCGAAACCCGAAGCAGCGAAGGACGTACGGGACCGTCCGGGTGACCGAGAGTCAGAGATCGAGGGCGGTGGTTTAGTCCCGTTTGCGGTTGCCCTAATCAGGCGTTGTGATTGGGCGGGGGCCGGCGGGGTCTCGGTTCCTAGATGTGTGCTCGGCAGTGGCTGCTGCGTGTGATGTGCTTGTTGGCGGGCAGACTGTAATTGGCGGGGCGGGCGGCGGCGGCGGCGCGCACGGGGTTGGCGGCTGTTTGGGCTCTGGAATTGGGGGGGGGAAGGGAGGAGGTGAGAGCGCGGGCTTCTGAGCGGCGTCCGCCCGGATTCTGGGCTCGATCCGAGGAATCTGCCGGTCGGGCAGATCGTGAAGGTTACTGGGGTAATCTGCCATTCTGTCGGCGTTTTTTTTACTGTTTTTTCTAAAAAAAAAAAAATTTATTGAAGTGGGGGAACTTCGCTGATGTTGAGTTAGAATTTTTGTTTGACAATAGTGGCATGTGATGATTTGTTATCAGATGAAACCGACGTCGCCGATGCTGTCACCAATTAGACTGACCGTCTACTTGCATATTAATTAGGATGTTTTGCATCTACTTCATTTCTCTCAAGTTGTGATTAAGGGATGTTGGAACAATAGTTACCCACAGTGAACCTTATGATGAGGAGATTCTCATTGAAAAAAAGTTTCGCAGCGGTTGATGACCATCACTAAATGAACAACCCGTAGTTTTTGAAACCATTGAACATATTGGAATCATGGGCATTTCTTTGCATAGTAACCGATACTATCTTTTTCTAGTAGGTTGAAGGATGAGCCACCTGGTATTTTATTTCTAATTATACACTGTACTTTTATCATCATGGACGTGAAATTTCGATTTAATAGGGGCGTGGATCATAGAATTTAGTTGTTTTGACTTCATGCTCTTCCTAGATGAGGAGATCCTCATATTTCTGGGTATATAAAGATGCCATATATATATATGGTATTGTATTTCCAAACCCAAGAAAATGTCTATATTGATGTATTCCAAGTGGGTTATCATATATTTCAATTGATGTATTCCAAATAGGTCTTGATATACGCCTATGGTTTTCTTAATCTCAATTCTAAACAATTGTAATCCAAGCAAGCCAAGCCAGTGTCACCTAAATAGGGCCTGGAAACTTGAGACAAATCGCCAAAGAATTAACTGTATTCCTCTGTCCAGTTGCCTACTCTGTTTTAATCCTCATGAGTTGGCATTAAAAGTTTCTGGTTTTTCAAATGTGCAAAAGGTGGTGCTAGTCTCACAAACCCAAGAAGTATGCAAACTCTAATTCTACTAGATTGTAGAAACTACTAGATAAATTTGTTGTATTAGATTCCAACAATTTGCCATTAAAATGTTGACTTTTTGTATCTAAGGCACCATAAACGCTTCCAGTTTTATTAAAATGTTGTTGTTTTAATTGATTGCTATGCTAAATGAGAATTTTATCCAGTATTCCTATCTTGTAGATTACGTTCAACTTGACTTTAAAAAGGTTGAAAGGGAAAAGCAAACATGTCATTGAAATTAGTAATATTATAGAAATATTTTCTATTAGCACCATCTTTTAGGTGGAAAATTACTGGTTGCAACCTACAAATGTGACTGTATATAAGGACTGTACTTCAATAAACACATAGGATCATGAAAATTGCAATTCTTCAACTAGACATTGATCGTATATCTGTTCTGTATATCTGTCTGTGAATATACATAGATCTGCATATACCATATTTGAACATCTCTTCTAAGAAGCATTTGGTTGTTTTGGGCTATTAGTTAATCAGGATAAGGTCTTGTTCTATCAAAATAGATAATTTAGCCGTAGTTTCTTAATCACTAATTTGTATCTGTAACGCACCAACTTTTTTACTTCAAAGCTGATGGATCTCTTATTGTAATCAGATGGTTACTTGTGGTGCTGCTCCTCTTGAAACATCCTATCAGAACATTTCTAGGTGTGTCTATGTATCTACTGAGTTGTATGAATATCGAGGTTGGGATGGCTTGCCTGTAGATTCCAAGCATAGGCCATTTTCATGGGGTTTGAGACATTCAGAGGTCAGTTTTCACAATGTTTCACTCGTATTAACTTTTCATTTGACCCCCCCGCCCCCCTATTTCCTTTATCACATTTGTTGAACCCTTTAAGCCCTCAGACACTTGGTTATGGCTTGTTTCCTTATTGTTCTTTTTATGAACAAAGCAATGTGTTAAGTATGCGAGTGAATAGATATCATAATGAAGTTTACACAAGTCAAATGTTTTATATATTTCATTAGAAAGGTTCATCTCTTATTAACATCATCTCTTGTTAACCTACTCCTTTCTTGCTTATTGTTACAGAGACACGTATCAGATTTTTATATATCTGATCCAAATTCGGGGACAAGATTTCTCGTGAGGGCGGGAAATGGAGCCAGAGTGGTTTCTTTTGTTAAACCTGCAACCATCGTGGAAATGACCAAGAAAAATAAAGAGCTAAATCCAAATTTTCTAACCTGGCTGGCGGAGCATAATATTTCCGGTGAAAGCCGGGTACTGCGCCTTGAAGAAGGGTAAGAAGCGAACTTGATTTCCAAGAAAATATAAACTGATGGTAACTCTGGTTACTTCTGCCCTATACCTTAGAAAAAGAGGAAAAAATGACGATAAGTTGGCTTTCATTGATATAACACGTTATATTTGGTTATATTGCCCTATACCTTAGAAAAAGAGGAAAAAATGACGATAAGTTGGCTTTCATTGATATAACACGTTATATTTGGTTATATTCATTGACTTTCACCTGGGACACTCATATATTGCAAATTTACTCTATAACGAAATAACTCCTCATGTACATTTTTTAGATGGCATAGTCTTTCCTAGAAACCTAGTCCCCCCCCCCCCCCCACACCTTGCTACGGTCTCGAGTGAATTGATATTCCAGAGAGTTTAGGCTGATTGATCGTAGGCAAAAATAAAATAAAAACATAACATAAAAACACTTTTCTTCTTGATGCATGAACTTTGTATGCTTATAGTGATTCAACACTAGACCATGATGTGCCATATGATATGTTGTTATAAAACTCTATACACTGTGCAATTTGATTTGGGTGTTCTACTTATTTCATACCTCATGACTTTATAGTTCGTTGTGGCCTAGTCTGCATAAGCATGGAGGGAATCAAGGCACGATTCTATAGACATAACATCCTTGGGAAAATGGGCCACAGTGCAGCAGGAAATATGAAGATTATTTAATATATTATATTTTGGTTAGACTTAACAATTTATTTAGAATAGGTTAATAAACAAAGTAATTGGAAACACGTATAAGATAGATTGTTCTCAAAATATCACCTACATACAACATTGAGTATTACTTTACAGAACTATACTTCAAATATTAAATAATCTAACCAAGATGGCATCATAGGTTCAAAAGTAACGGAAAACATGGCTAAAGTTTCTTTTTGTTACTTTCAAGAGACATCGGGTCCATCTATATGCTCCGCGTTTGTGAAAATTTAATTTACGTTTATCAAGTGAAAGACTAACAACTTTTGTAACTTTTAGAGACTTGATACCTGTTATAGTTAGGCCTGTCCAAACGGGTCGGCCCGACCAAGCCCGGCCCGGATTGCTAGGTCTGGGTCAAACCGGGTTGGGCTTCGGGCTGGCCCAGATTTTTTATTTGATTTTTTTGGCAAAAAAATGCTAAAAATTAGATTAATCTTATTATATTTATATAAGTATGTATTAGTATATATTTACATGTTAGTATATAGCTATATATTATATATACGCATATTTTATGTAAGCATATTGTATATACTTATAAGTTATAACTTGAGAGAGAGAGAGAATCGCATAAGTATATATTACTTATTTGTAAGAGAAAAATGTGTATGCTTGGTACCAAGCACAAATTTTGTGCTTGGTAGTGAGGTGTCATATTTTCATCCACTCATTCTAATTCCCAATCACTCCCCAACCCATGTGAATGTAGGCCCCGATTTCAATGAGTGGAGGGGAATATGTCACCTCACTATCAAGCACAAAAACTTGTGCTTGGTACCAAGCATACCCATCTTTCTCTATTTATAAATGCGTATTATACAGTTATATATGTATTTGTTATATGCTTATATTATGCTTATTTTAACTTTTTAAGTATAGTTATATACTTATATATACTAGATGCAATATACTTATATATAATTCTTAATATCAAGTGTATATATATATATATATATATATATATATATATATATATATATACTTGTATACTTACAAGTATATATATAGTTGTGTATATATATGTATATGTATATGTGTGTGTACACACACATACATACTTTCTACTTAAATATATACAACTATATACACCTAGGACTAGGAGGCTATGGCCATTTTCCTAAAAAAGACACTTAGAAATATATATATGTACACATTAATGACCATATCATAATATAATTATATATGTATAATAACTGGGCTGGGTCGGGCCTAAGTCAGGCTTCACCAACACAACCTGGACCCGGGCCCATAGCCTGGTCGTCCTGGACTTCCCGGGCTTTTCTTGGGCCCGGCCAGGTCGGGTCCGGGCCGAAAGCCCAATTGCACACCCCTAGCTATAGGGTTGAAACAGTTAACACCAGTGTCACAATTTGTTTGACCATTCAAATGTTCTTTAAAGGGAACAGGGTAGGATGAAGACACATCAGATTTTTGGCATGTAGTGGCAGTGTCCTGTTTCTTATGCTTTAGTGAATGGAAGAGTATGTAAATCAATTTCTTTCACAAGATGAAGAGGATGATTATCCAAATAGCTTCAAAGTCTGAAGCAAACGTATAGAGGATCCACGATAGGAGGCATATGCTTTTGGATTTACAATCCACCTATCTGACAATGAATCAAAGAAGGGAACGTTTAGCAATATGGTTAAAGATAAACTGGAGATGGAGACTGATTTTCTCGATTTAGGAGAAAGCGGATGGAACAATGTTATTGTCACCAAAAAGGAGTGAAAGCTTTCTAGCTGTTATTTTATTATTTGGAGATGGAGACTCAGTTTGCTCGAACATTTGAACCATTATTTGTGTAATTTTATTGGCTGCAAGACAAGCTTGTTAATTATATCGCCTTTCTCGATTTTATTCTCTTGCTGGTGGTTTCATATAACTGAAGAATGATAGTGAAGACTGCCTATGCTATAGAATCAGATATAATGAGCATGTCCAATATGGTTCATAATATGCATTCTGGTGATCTTACTTCTCGAGATATGCTTTATAACTGCAATTATAGTTCTCTTTAGGCTTTCGATATTTCTTTCGTGACAAATAGGCAAACAAATTCAAGGTAAATTGTCATTTTATTTCCCTTTTTGATACATTGCATGATTGTGTACAATGTTACATTAAACGTTGGGCGTTTCTAGGCGTCGGACTTGGCGCTCAGCGTTTAGTCGTCTAGGCGGGCGCCTAAGCGGTTTCTAGGCGTTTTTTTTTCTTTTCTTTTTAATTGTGATACTTGAAGATAAATATATATATACTCAATCAAAGATGCATAAATACTAAAGTACAAATACTATTAACTAAATTGCTTGGTTTACCAATTACAATAGCTCTTTGTATGTTTATACTTCTCAACTCAAATTATAAGTTCATCTCAACAGTGAAAAACTCATTCTCAACTCAAATTATTGTTAACTTATAAGTTACTGTTAAATTTAAGTTAACAATAAATTTAAACTTAAGTTCACTGTTAACTAAAATATTGTTAACTTAAGTTTACTGTTTACTTAAACTTAAGTTTACCATCAACAAAAACTTAAATTTAAACTTAAACTTGAGTTTACTGTTAGCATAAACTTTTAAGTTTAACTTAAACTTAAGTTTACTGTTAACTTACACTTCTTAAGTTTAAGTTACTGTTAACTAACTTGAATAGATATTTTCTCAAAAAAAAAAACTAACTTAAATAGATATTTAAGAAGTACTATTTACCTTGTTAGTAGTTACAGAGATCGGGGGAGCTCGACAATGTTACAAAAGGCGCTAGACAGACTAGACGTTTGAGCGAGCAGCTAGCGCCTAGACCCTAGGCGTACGCCTAGGCGTTTGACTATTTTTAAATTATTTAATTATAATAATTGATAAAAATATGTATTAAATTCATTTTAAATTATTTAATTATAATAATTGATAAAAATATGTATTAAATTCATATAAATTTTCAAAAAAAATATAGCAATTTTAGTTATTATAATAATTGATAAAAATATGTATTAAATTCATATAAATTTTCAAAAAAAATATAGCAATTTTAGTTTCATAATAAATCATGCATACTTAGATACTAAATAACCAAAATAATAATTAACAAGGTTAGAGCCTAAGATGTTTTTTTATTTTTAATTACAATAATTGATAGTGAATGTCAATGTTATAGAAAGTTTAGATGCCGGACTGGTGTCTAGGCGGATTTCTTTCTTCATTTAAATGGTGATCGATGAGGTTTTGCTGAAGGTCGGAGGAGGTAGTAGAGGTGTTCATATTTGGAGGTTAATGAAGTTTGGAGGACGTGTAGGCTACAACACATAAAATCACAACCAAGGCCTACCGGGTGTAATCCACGTAAGCAGACAATGCTCCCCTAAATGTTCGTAAAATCTAGATGGGCAGCCTAAATACCGCTTAGGTGTTAGGCGTTAGTTAGGCGGCCTAGGTACCGCCTAGGCCTAGGCGTACGTCTAAGCGGACTAGGCGGGGTTTTTTTAAAACAGAGATTGTGTATTCAATCAAGTGTTTCCCTTTTCCCATGGTAATCACTCATGTGCAGTATACCTTTGTTCATGTTCTTAATTGTTAACTTTACTAATGCAGAATGAAGTTATGAACAAGTACTTCATTATAACTTAAAACAACGATGCAGATTTATTAAAGAGGGTGGCACTGCAAGTGTGATGGGAATTCTCAGGAAGCATGAGAGTCTAACGATTATCGATCAACCCAGAGACATCATTTCTACCGGTTGCCAGTGGCACAGATGTTTCTTTCCACTGCATGTCGAAGGCCTAATCCTCATAGGAGATAGATCACCAGAAGCAGTATGCCATGTGTAAATACTTTCATATTACATCATCCTCCAGCCTCTGGAGATAGAACTAAAATTATTAGAAAACGAAAATATGTATTCTTTTTCTAACCTCTAGGGGGAAATAAGGTATTTAAATAGGTTCTGGTGATGTACATTTTGATGTACATATAAAGGGTTGTGAATGTGAAAAAGAGGGAGGATGTATGTAAGGTAATGTTGTTTAATAGTGCGCCGCAGTTTATCTTGTAAGCTGTATTTTCTTCTAATTGGTTCTGCATTTTCTTTTTTTCTCTGAAAGTTGCAGGTACTGGAACGAGAACAAAGACAATTATATATATATATGCTTCTCATTCCATGATGATATACTTACTCATGGCTTGTTCACTTAATTGAAATTGCTGAGATTATTTAGCTGATGGAGGTGTCATTATTGTGGGTTGGTCTGTTAGCAGCTGAGAAACCGAAGGTTTTTCTTTTACATTTTCTAGAGTTTCCTTGCCCGAGACAGAGCAGGTTGAATGAAAATGCCTTCTGTTTACTTGCTTGGTCTTGATGTCATGAGTCATAACCACAGTCCTGTATTTGTTTAGGATAATAGATACGTGACCCCCAATAATAGATAAAGGTGATTATTTTCTCAAGAAAAAAAGGGGAGAAAACATACAAATGTGATTGAGAAAATGGATTTTAGTTCTCAACCTATTTGACCTCTGGGGAGGGTTAATTCCCTTTTAATTTATGATAATTCTATGGGTAAAAAAGGAGGTATGCTTCAGCTAGCAGCTCTTTTAGCTTTTGTTTCTCCTAAAGCAAACTTTTGGTGAGAGAGCTGTATTCAGTAAGCAAGCATTTTGTACAACACTTTTTACGGAATCGAAATCATTGATATCCCTCCCAAACCTGTAAACTAACATTCTCTCAACCTTCAAAGAAACACACAATTGTCAATAATTTCAACCTTGCCAATGTCAATCTTTTATTATTATAAAGAGACTGGTTTACATTTCAGTTGAGGAGAAGTGAGACGCTAAAAACTAAACTCTGAAACAACCAAATCCTTTCTAAAAGTTACAAATACAGAGCAGAGCTTTGAAGGTAACTCCTAGACTTATAAAGGCAAATCTGCAGCAGAGAGTGAAACTGGTTCACAATTGAAGGTATAAGAGAGCTTCAAATGGACTCTAGAGCCTTGAAGGCATACCTCCAGCAACCACAATGGTTTCTCCTGTAATGTATGCAGAGTCATCGGATGCAAGAAAAGCAGCAGTCGCTGCCATGTCTTCTGCTGTCCCGAGCCTCTTCAGCAGGGTGTTCTGCTCTATTTCTTTCCTCTGTGACATATAACGTCAATATTAGATGACCAGAAGCTAAATTCAATTCTTATGCAAAGACTGATGACCTAACCTATGAGGCTATTAGAACAAGAGTGAAAATATACTATAGGTCCCTGATTTTTGCAATTACAAGGATAAATTATCTTGAATATCAGACAACAAGCGAAACAGACACTTGGTTTTGTGAACATGGAAGATAACAGGTGCAGGCAATTTGTTTAAGTGCTTCCTAGAATGAGTAAATGTGAGCAACATTCCTGCGAGAAGTTTCTCATACAGAGAGCACAAAAACTTGTGGATGAGGCAGAATTATGTCTCCCTGAGTGCTTACAATGGTGGGATTGTTTGTGATGAAGTCGGCAAAATGGGTAGGCACAAATCCAGGAGCTATGCAGTTGACTCGAGAGTCTGGGCTCATCTCAGCAGCAAGGGCCTGCAAGCATCCACGAAGAATGATATATAAAGCCATTGTTGATGCTAATAAGGTATACGTGATCCAGGAAATATTTCCAATTCCTTTATCATCAATGTTTATTAGAAACACTATTATCATCGTTCTCGACAATAACACAAGTATCTTTTTAATAAATGCGACCACAAGAATAAACATCATCATGATAGGACATAGACGTTATGATAGAGTTAATAAGCCACTAAATAAATCATGTGTGGACAAGCCCAAGTTACAACTTTAAATTAACATCATAACTAACAGAATATTTGTATGATCACATTATATGTGGTCCTACATTATAGAGACACTGCAAGCACTTTCATATAACTGACATGATTGCAGGATATCTTCAATATTTTTCAGCATCAAGAGCACCTACAGTCAAATTTCATACACAAACTTTATAGGCGGTCAAAGCTATTAAGGACATGATCTCCAAACTTGTTAAAGAAAAAGGAGTTTGTGGATGTTAAAATCCAACGCAGCAGCAGATTGGTTTGCATATAGTATATAACCTGATAAATCCCACCTAGATGACATCTGAGATAGACAAGATATCTCCCTATTATGGTTCACACATGTAGATTGTGAAGGTTTGGATGGATGTAATGAACCTAGAAGCCGTCTTTTTAGATATAACTGATTACGGTAAGGATGGGCTTCAGGTTCGTATTATAAAAATTGAATGGAAAAAAAATCTGTTAGACAATAATTGTATAGGGTATTTTATCTAAATCATGATGTCACAAAGTTAACAAGCAACAACCTGATGTAATATATTTGAAGATGACGGCTTGCAGCTTAAGCACAATGCCTTTTTGACAAGTTCTGAATTTATATTGGACCTTTTAGGAATATAGGATTTCCCCAGCTACTATCTTAAAAAACGGGGCTATAGAAGAGGTTATAGAAGAAGATTCCAAAATCAGTAGCTTATTTTTAAATAGACATATTTGGTAGGGTAGCTATTCCATAGATCATGGATTCAAGATACTCTCCCAAATTTCCAATTATTGGAAAGGTGGAACAAAGCCCAACTATTTAATGTTAATAGCCGGAAGCTCAAGATCTTATGTAAAACATAACTAGTCATATAGTCAGACCCTATCGAGATATTAAATTTTAAATGAACAAATTACATGCAGATAACTACTAGCAAGCTATTAGTGTAGCTGTTGTCCAAAGACCAATAAGAGCAGGCTCAACAAGGATACAATAGTACCACTTAAGATATACTTTCTTATCACCAGAACTTGATCATATATTACTATATTAGACATCAATATAGAAAAAAAAAGAGAAAAAAATCAGAGATACAGTGCGCCACTAATCAGAAGCTATAACTTCACATAAAGGGACCAAAGAAAATGACCTTGGTGAGCCCGAGAAGAGCTGTTTTTGTGACTCCATACATCGCCATAGACGACTGTGGATGATATCCAGAAATAGATGCAATGAGGATCACCGATGACCCCTTACTCAAATGTGGTGCAGCAGCCTGTAACAGTCATTTTAGCTTAGTCGTTCACTCAAAAATTATAAGAAGGGTAGTATTCACAAAATTACATGAACACATTTTTATTAGAGAAAACTACTAAGGGCTTTTTATATTATTAAAACTACAATGCCTGATGACTGTTAGATAAGCTATCACATGCCTCATACATGACATGTTTTATATGATTCTGCCTTTGTGTTCTTTATACATCTTCTATATTACCGAGTTGATACTTGATAGACATAACTAGGGTTAATTTAAGACCATTTTCAAAGACGTTAACGTCATTGGTAACAATTTCCAATCGGCAGCGGTCTGCAATTGCCCGGATTCAAAAAAAAAGAGAGTTTACTATCCCAAAGTTCATGGTAGTTTTGTGAACTTCAACCTTATAAACTAAAAATTAACCATAAATAGGCACATAATATACCTGCAAGAGTAAAACAGAAGCCTTCACGTTAATATCCCAAAGCTTATCAAGCACAGACTCTTTCATATCCAATATATTATCTATGGAAGGATTCGCAGCTGCGTTCGACACAACTATATCTATTTTCCCATACCTCTGCAATAAACCAGCACAAATTTTTCACAAAATTGAACTAAAGGAGCAATCTTTTCCCTGAAATTAACATAAAACAGGGATCCTTTTCCTACCTGAACGGTTTTCTCGACGAGGTCCTTTCTCTGTTGAGAGTTTGAGACGTGGCAGACGATCCCCAAGCATTCAACTCCTTTGGATTTGAGCTTTTCTACTGCCTCGTCTACGTTTTTCTAAAAATTTCACACAAGAGATCAAGAAATAATAATATTAGTAAAAATAAAAAAGACCAGATCTTTTTTGAAATTGGATGAGGTCAAACTTCGACCTGCTTTCGAGATGAGACGACGACGGAGGCGCCTTCGAGTCCGAAGCGCTCGACGATGGCGAATCCAATTCCTTGGGTCGAAGCCGTCACGATCGCAACTTTCCCTTGCAATCTCTTCATCTTCTCCTTCTTCTTCTTTTTTTTTTTTACCCAGATTTTTTGTTGTTTTTTGGGCTAAATTTTGATGCGGAAGAGTTATTGGGAACAGGAAAGACGCGAGATTCTGTGACTCTCTTCGCTGTGGGCCAACGGAGTACTTAACGCTGGGGCCCACATGAGCAACCGGTTATCTGATAATTCGAGGACAAATCATATTTTACGGTAGATCCGGACAAAATATTCAAAAATGCGTCCGTCGTTGACAATGTGCAGAAATAATACGACGTCCAACAATATCAAGAAAAAAAATACATCAAAATTTGAACGCATTTCAAATTTTATCTTAGGAAAACCGAGTTAATACTTTGCCCAATTTTGGTCAAACACGTTTCTTCCAAAAATAGAACCAGATCAACTTTGGTATTTTGAAAAGTTGTCAAACACATTCTAATTATGCGCATGCAAACGAAGGCCGTTTTGTTGTTGTATAATTATTTGCGGAAAATAACGATGACTTGTTTGCTTTGCATAATTTTCTATATTTCTAATCCTACTTATAAAGATACACCTACTTTTATGAGCCATTCATGTTGTTGTTTTTTCTCCATTTTTTGAGCCATAAATATCAGGGGGAGAAAGAAAGAAAAACAAATTAACTGAAAATATAGGAGATTCCTTTCGCCCTTTGCTATATTTTTTGATATAATCTGCAACAGTGGCGGACCTGTTCTTGTTCAAAGTGGTTCATTTGAACCACCTCAGATTTTGAAATAGTATATATATCATATATGTTAGTTTGTGAACAAATGTAATTTGTAGCCTAGTGGTATAAGCATTAGCTTACCTTCAAAGAGGTCAAAGGTTCAAAACCTCCTACAGCCTCTTTATGTGTCTAATTTCTCCTATAATCCTTATTTTCTCTTTACTTTTCTACTTTCTCCTATTTTCTCTTTATTATTATTTGTTTATTATTTTTATGCTTTCCTTAGTAGTATTTGAAAAAAAAATTAGCGTTAATTTCGAACCACCACACGAGAGGTTGTGGATCCGCCACTGATCTGCAATAATCTCTCTTTTACTCTCATCTCCTTTTGCTTCATTCAAGTGTAAAAATTTCACAAAACCCCAATACTTAGGGCTTTTTATATTATTAAAACTACAATGCCTGATGACTGTTAGGTAAGCTATATGCAAATCGCTTACAACAACATTGCAATACTCACTCTTCTAAATTCTCTCCTCGGGCAAAATTGTACAGGTTTACAACACTTTTTGAAGTAATTTGGAAGTCTATTTCAAATGAGGCGAGATGTAGCACGAAGCCTACTGCCATTTTTCCACTACAAAGTTACAAAATATGGCTACTTAGCTATTGGATGAAGTGTCTGAGAACAAGTGCATTCGACATAAATGCCAAGATCGATCCTCATTCGTATGGGTTTCTGAAGTTCTTGAGGAGCTCTGGAATGTCGTATCCAAGCATATCATCAACAGCTTGAATCATTTTTGGCTTCAGCTTCTCAAATTTGTCGATGTTGTAACCACTCAGGACTTCTCTGAAGCGCTCCGCGCTGGGAAAATCCCCTGCTGGTAGATGATACTCCCTTTGAACCTGTGGAAGAGGAGTAAGAGTTAGATGACAATAGAAAAGAAACATCAAGAAATACTGCACTAATTATCAAAACAAAGACTCAAGAAACAGTGGCGGACCTGTTCTTGTTCAAAGTGGTTCATTTGAACCACCTCAGATTTTGAAATAGTATATATATCATATATGTTAGTTTGTGAACAAATGTAATTTGTAGCCTAGTGGTATAAGCATTAGCTTACCTTCAAAGAGGTCAAAGGTTCAAAACCTCCTACAGCCTCTTTATGTGTCTAATTTCTCCTATAATCCTTATTTTCTCTTTACTTTTCTACTTTCTCCTATTTTCTCTTTATTATTATTTGTTTATTATTTTTATGCTTTCCTTAGTAGTATTTGAAAAAAAAATTAGCGTTAATTTCGAACCACCACACGAGAGGTTGTGGATCCGCCACTGATCTGCAATAATCTCTCTTTTACTCTCATCTCCTTTTGCTTCATTCAAGTGTAAAAATTTCACAAAACCCCAATACTTAGGGCTTTTTATATTATTAAAACTACAATGCCTGATGACTGTTAGGTAAGCTATATGCAAATCGCTTACAACAACATTGCAATACTCACTCTTCTAAATTCTCTCCTCGGGCAAAATTGTACAGGTTTACAACACTTTTTGAAGTAATTTGGAAGTCTATTTCAAATGAGGCGAGATGTAGCACGAAGCCTACTGCCATTTTTCCACTACAAAGTTACAAAATATGGCTACTTAGCTATTGGATGAAGTGTCTGAGAACAAGTGCATTCGACATAAATGCCAAGATCGATCCTCATTCGTATGGGTTTCTGAAGTTCTTGAGGAGCTCTGGAATGTCGTATCCAAGCATATCATCAACAGCTTGAATCATTTTTGGCTTCAGCTTCTCAAATTTGTCGATGTTGTAACCACTCAGGACTTCTCTGAAGCGCTCCGCGCTGGGAAAATCCCCTGCTGGTAGATGATACTCCCTTTGAACCTGTGGAAGAGGAGTAAGAGTTAGATGACAATAGAAAAGAAACATCAAGAAATACTGCACTAATTATCAAAACAAAGACTCAAGAAACCAGTATGCCATAAGCTTCATTTTTTCCCTCTCAGTTTACTGACAAATTAAAATTAGTGCCATGCTGATAAAGTGAAGTTGCTACCTTTGCAAACTCATCCTCGAGGCGATCTATGAGGCGCTGTTGAGTTTTGGCTTTGCCAATCATTGCTGGCATCTCCTTCTTTAAATGACTGATTATATATGCATGAATCTTGGCAGCTCTTGCACGCTTAACAAACTCATTGATCTGCAGAGGTTTTTTGGCAAATGAAGGATAACTATAACTGAGGGATCAGAACAAGATGTACATTGAACTTACCCGGCGATCACAAGCCTTCTTGGGGATGTCTTTTAGGTCAGAGATGAGGTCATCCTGCTCTCTCTCAAACAACTCCTTTCCAATAGGTCCAGAGGCCGCTTCATTTACAGGCTTGTCATTGAAAGAACTGAAACATTAAATTCAAAAGATCAAAGATATTAGGTATGCTGAATCAACTGACCCAATTTTAGCGACATAAACTAAGTCAACTCGTATACCAATTAAATCTTCTGTAGACACAGGTATCAGTAGCAAAATTTTAACAAAAGGGCTAAACAGAAGCAACTTAGAAATATTAACTAAATAGTGTTGGAATACAGCTCAATGGAAGAAGCCATATAAAGAGAGATTCTTACCCAATATAAACACGCATGACTTCAGGGGTATTCAGGACTTTCCCCAATGACCACAGCAACGCACCATAAACTCTCATGAGCTGATAATATCCGGAAACACTTAGTCAAAAACTCAACTGAACAGTGAAGATGGTAATAGATGAAGTAATGCACTTTTTTTTGAAGGTTGTTCTGCGTGCGTGCGCGCGCGCGCGGAGGGGGGGGGCATTTCACCTGTTGAGTGTGTACTTGGTCTGCCTTATTGAGAACCACGCGTATTTTATCTTCATGACCACGGAGTGATCCAATTACACGTTTGAACTCATCACTGATGTCAAGCTTATGTGGATCAAATAGAAGAAGTATGAGATCAGACTTAGCTGCGAACCAAGACGTGACACCAGTAAAATCATAGCTACGCTGGGTTCTTTGCTTTTCTCCAGAAAGAACCCCAGGAGTATCAACAAATGTTATGTGCTCCAGAAGCTGGCAAATACAGTAAAACAGTCAGTTTGCAACTTACTTTTACATGAAGATTTGCAGATTTTAGGATAAGGTCAACATACTGGATGTGGCATCTGAGAGCACTCAAATTTTGATAAAAATGCAGTTCCAAATGATGTAAGACCATTATAAGGCAAGTCTGCCTGCACAGCAACAGTGTTTCCAGGAATACTCCTTTCATCTGGTCCTGACTGTGCAAGAGATTAGTGGATATTGATAATTTAAACACAAGTGATGTACTTCAAAGAACAAAAAGTTTCAAACCATGCACCCGAAAGAATGTTGATATAAAAGATGATGTACCATTATTTAATTCCAGAAGATATGAATCGCATGATTAAAGTTTGCTATAACGGAATATTAAATTTATTTCTCCCTGATTTATCCTCCAAATCATTTACCAACTACATTTGTGAACATGGTCTTTTAACTTTTATATCTTTGTTGTTTCTCTGTGTTTATGATTTCCTTCTGGTCTGTAGCAGAAGTGCCGTGTCATCCGTTAGTTCCATTCCGTGAATATCTACCATGGTACAAAGGCTCCACAAGCATCAAGTGATAGACCTCTATTATGATTGGAGGATTATGCTGAAATTCTTTAGTTCGTTCAAGATCTAAATGCAGGCGCGCAGTCTTAGGTGCCAAAGAGATCACACAGCTAATCTAATTAACTCGAGTTGATATTAACCTTGAGTTACCAAGCTGAACAATAGGCCATGTTTGTCTATACTTATCACTTCCTTTCCTGTGCACTATCATCCGTCCTATTTATCTCTTTCTATTTTCTGCTTCTGCAAAAACCTTATTGTAATCTCTAAAATAAAATAAATCAAAATGAAATATGGAAATAGTGTTCTTCTAGATATCCTTCTCAAGTAACTTTAATATTTTTGTGATGTAATGAAAATAAAGAACATAATCACATTAAAAGAATCTGTATAATTTCATCAATCACAAAAAATGATCTGATTGAATGTATAACTTACTTGGACAAATAATATGGACTACCACTAATAGGAACACAAACTAAAAGCATACCATGACAACAATAAATCTATCGGTTGTGGGCTCTGGTCCTATATGAGCCCCTGCATAAAATAGTGAAATTTGATTAGTTACACAATATCTATTAATATGCCCTCACCCTCTCTCGCAAACCCATCCTTCAAAATAAGCAGGAAGTAATTTTAATTAGATAGAAAATCCAACAAACCTGGGTAGCTAGATCTTAGCAAATGCTTTATAAATGTTGTCTTCCCTGTAGAATACTGACCCAAAAGCATAACCATGGGCTTGGCATCAAAATCACTGTTTGTCTAAAAAAGGAGAGTTCAAAGCAAAATAAGTAACTTGCTGTTATGCTTGTATTCACTTATAAAAAACCATCAACTACAACCCCCTAAAGCGCTTAACGGCTGATTTTTAAAATGAAATGAAACTTATAAGGTGTTTGCCCATGATAAGAGGAATATATGTATTGCATAACTCACCAGCAAAGGAGAAGCAAAATCATTAAATTGATAGGTAACTTCCAATGGCTTTAATTTTTCAATATATAGTTTCTTCAAGCCATCAATAATAGAAGTGACAGAGCTCAGAGGAATCTGAATAGAAAAACAAAAACAGGTAGTACAGGAGCGTACAAAATATAGGCATAAAAAACATTACAAAACTTAATATAAAAAAGAACTATTTTACTGAAAATCAGTATGCAGGTAATAATCTGTTAGCAAAGAAATGCAATAGTTGATCACATGAAGATTTGCTTCCGAGGATATTGGAGAAAGAAACCATAGTTTGATTGAGATTGAAGAAATTCCAGTTTAATCAAGGTCAGATTTACTATATTCTACATAGTTAACATAAAAGGAATCATGTTTTAGCAGAACTTAACACCTTATTCTTTGTTCACTCAACTCTCAAATGATCCTCTGGTAGGAGTCACCCTGACTCCACACAATCTCCAAAAGGTTAAAATTTAACAATTTATAAGATGTACATCAAAAACATTCCTTTATAATGTTCCTCTTTCATAAGTTGAAAAGTGGACCCCAAGCAACAGATAAGCATAGAACTCTCTTCTTTTCTAATATCAATTGATCGCATATGAAAAAACAAGGATAACAAGGATAACTGTCTCTTGAATTCTACGTGGTGACCCATTCGCACTGGCAGATCTGTATAAGCCGTCCAATGGAATATATGTATCATAAATACTATGTTGAAAGGTATTCCAAAAATGTCAAGCATAGAGCAGTGTTAGTGAGCCACCTCGTTTGAAGTTCTACGGACTCTTGGCTAGGGTGTTCCGTGTTTATGATATATCAAGTTTATCTCTAATGCAAATTTATCAGAAAGATCTGTGAGAGAGTTATTTAATTGGATAGGTAACAAATAACAACAGGGGTGTCATATTTGACAAATGAAATAATATAAGAAAAATACTGCTGAAAAGGTAATAATTAAACATCAGCTGCTCATGGGAATCCATTTAACAGCAGAGCCAAACTGAAGCTATAAAAAAGATATCTCTGGTGTTAAAAGACACTGACAATATTAAATTCCTAAAAAAAATCTAAAGGCTAGAGAAGATTCACAGTATCACAGCTAATAAGAAATTTATACACCAAAGAAAACAAGGTGGATGGAAGCACCTTCTTTGTTGATTTTGTGCTGAAGAAATTAAATGATATGGGTGAGGGGGTCTCGGGAGATGCTACATGTGTCACAAGAAACAATGAGATGATGTTAGAGATATAAGTAATATTGTAGCAGCAGAAAACTGACATGTCAACTTACGTTCAGGATCAGGTTCACTCCTCTTTGTTGAATGCTTGGCTTTCTAAATGATGATAAAATATTTCATAAAGTCACTAATAGTCCATGGCTAAGCACTAGCTTGCACCTAAGGAAAAAAGTAAAATAAACGTACAGCTACTAGTTCATCCAAACCTTCCATCTCCGGAGGTTTAAAATTCTTCAAATCTGCCATGATTGACGAATATAATGTGTCAGAAAGACTATCATAATATATCACACTTTCTAAAAACCGAATTAAGGTACTGCATAAATAACTGTTCAATTTATTCACCTTCATGCTTAAGGGAATCTTGTGTAATCTCATGACCTGCCTGTGCTAGTGCAATTAGCTGTGCAGTTTAATATGAGTCAGTCTAAAATGTAACTTGTGATTATAAAAGCAAGATAAAACGTGCAAGAAACAACCTGCATTGCGCTAATAAACTCATGAAAATCAAGATACCCCTGTCGTTTAGAATCTGCTATGGCCCAGACCTTCAATCAAAGTTTCACAAAATGATGTCAGTGTATAAAAACAACAGTTAATGCAGTGCAAATAGACTAAGCATTTTTGTTTGTTATGACAAATGAAAATAAGATCACCCTTAATTGCATGAACTTTAATGCATATCCTGTCTACTTCTACGTATTCAATGACGAAAAAACACAATATATAAAGAATGACAGTTTGAAAAGGAGTACTTTTCTCGCTTTATGTTGGTTGCAGACTTATCTCAACTTGTCAACTTCCTCCTCTCACGCCGAAATGCATTTTATTCAGTAAAATTGCTAATAATAATAATATCAAATTCTTCATTAAATTGTTGTAGCTATAATACTTCTCATTCCTTGCTTCTTGAATATTTATAATACACACCAATCCTCAGTGAAAAGGTTGATAATACCTCCTTTCTCATCCTCATTAAACCTGAACATGTCACTTTTATTTATAATAACTCTTAATCTCTCTTAATACTAGCTCACCCCCCTGGTTCTCCTTTGAATATTAGCCAAAACATATATTTTCCAAGTTCTTTGACCTTATTCCCTCACGATTGTGTGCCTTTCGTAGGAATTTGATCCTATTTTATTGAATCTGATGTCTCTACGTAAATCCTTCACTTGAATCGTGTTGATAATAGTGTATTATAGTGGGTTTTAGTCCCACATTGGTTGTGAGAACACACCTCACCCTCCTTTACTTGTATAAATATATGTGTACACTCAATATTCAACTAAAGGAAAATTTACCCAAGACTCTCTCACTTACTTTAACATCGTATCAGAGCAAGGGTTATTATTTCCCTTCCAATAAAATTTTTTAACGCTTCTACGTTCTTTTGTCAAATCTTGGTCTTGCTGCTTTGCAGCCGTTTAATGTTTTTTTGCGTTCATCTGCCAGATTTTATGGCCTTGCCGCTTTATGACCTCTTAAAGCATTTCGCGTTCTCGTTTAACTTTCGGGTTCTATTTTAATCTTCGGGATTATATTTTAAACCTTCAGGTTTCATTCTAACATTCGGGTTCTATTTTAAACATTCGGGTTCTATTTTAACGGCATTGTCATTTCAAGACCATCTCTTGGTCTCAAATTTACGGCATAGCCGTTTTTCAAGACCGTTTCTCGGTCTCAAATTAACGGCATTGCCGTTTCAAGCCGTCTCTCGGCCTCAAACGAACGGCATTGTCGTTTCGCAATGAGTAACGGCATCGCCGTTTCAATCCATCTCGACATCTTAATGTCTCAACATCCGCGTTGTTTCGTTATAGGTCTCAACATCTCAACGTCTCAACATTGCTGTTATGGTTCCTTCAGAGAAGATTCTCAAACCACATTTGCCCCTCAATGATCAAAGTAACTGGGCAGGGTGGTCCACCATTGTCACCAATATCTTGCGTGATGCTGGTTTGCTTGATCATCTCACCAGTACGGGACCAATTCCACTGTTCATCAGCATTATTGCTTCATCCAATACTATTGCATCTGGCAGTGGTGATGTTGATCTTCAGACCGCTCGTGCTTTCTATGTCAAGGAGAGTTCAGAATTACAGTTACAGGAGTTTCGTGTCATGGATTATCTCATTTGTTGTGTTGGCTCTGGTCTCACTGTCGAGATTGGTTCGCTTCCCTCTACTCAGGCCATGTGGACTCGCCTCACTGAGTGTTTCATTGAGTGCTCTAGTACACGAGAGGCATATCTTCTGCAACGCATTGCTCTACAACGTAAAGGTAGTTTCTCTCTGCAGTCCCATTTTAGAAAAATACAAGTTTTTTAGATAGAATTACGCTTCATGCTTCCTGGACATAATTCCACATAAGAAGACTGGCTAGCCTGGTACGACTGGTGAGGTTCATCAATTGTTTCAGTCCCTTCCTGAATATTTAACTATGGTTGATCAACTACTTCATCAGCCTTAATTTTTGACTTTAGCCTCGGTTATGGGAGCTCTCACTGCTTATGAGACCCGACAGCAGACAATACGATTCAAATTGTCAACAGACACTCCTACCTCTTCACTCAAGACTGTTCTGTCTGTACCTGACACTGCTCCTGTTATGAATCATACTTCTTCACAGGCTTCATAGTTATGGGAGCTCTCACGTACTTCTTCACAGGCTCGATCTATGCTCTCTTGCAAATATTACAAGAAGAAAGAACATCGCACTGAGACATGCTTCAAGCTTCATCCTGAGTTACGTTCCTCAGGTACTGGTCGTGGTCGGCGACCCCCTCAGTCTCAACCCTCTCGTACACCAGGATTACTAGTCAATGCTATACCTTCTACTACTTCAAACTCTACTATTCAAGCTATTGAAAGTCTTCGCCGTCAACTTGATGTTTTTTAGCATATCACCTCTACATCCGCCGCACAACTCTTTGGTATGTATTTTGTTGGTTCTTCAGCTAATCTTTCGGTCTTTGGTATGAATGATCTCTAAATTTTTAACTCTGGTTGTTCCTTTCATATGACTTATAATGCCTCACTTTTATCCTCTGTCTTTACTTCATCTTCTCTTCCCCCTATCTACACAACTGTTGGACAACCATTATTCATCACTCGATATGGCTCTATTACCCCCATAAAATGATCCATCTGATCGTCTAACACTCGGTCCCGTCAATGTGGCTCATTAGCTATGCTTGAATTTAATTTCTATTAGCTCTTTATGTATGGCTGACTGACTTGTCTTATTTTCTTCTGATACTTGTATTGTGCAGGATCCACAGACGGGCAAGACAGTTGGGGCAGGTCGTAGGAGGCACAAGCTCTATTTTCTGAAATATCTTCACCTTCCAGAGTCCATACGTCTATGTTCTCCCAGAGTTGTTTCTTGTGTCTATTTAGGAATTAGTTCGGGATATCGAGATCATCGTTGTTATGATCCCGCAACTCGTCGAGTTCATATATCTCGTCATATTCAGTTCGAAGAGGATTCTCCATATTATTCTGCTTCTGATGACTTTAATTTCTTCCACTTTACTGATCATGCTTCCCCGTCAGCTGCATCACTCACTTATTCACCTCGGTTTTTCTTTCGAGATCTTCATGACATCTCTTCATCTCCTTCTGTTGACTTTTCCTCACCCGAGCCTTCTCTTACACCATCTGATTCTTATCCACTAGACACAACCCTCACTCCAGAACATACTGTTAATCTCCACGCACCTGCACCTGCATCTCCCCGCCTGAGGTTCTTCTTGCTCTTCGTCGAGGCAAGCGCACACATATCATGCCTGCCCGGTATGCTTTGGTTACTTCCTATTCGCTTATCTTTCATAACTTTCTTGCTGTCATTCATACTACCGTTGAGCTAAAGTGTTTTCAAGAGACAATTTAATTTTCAGAGTGGGGACAGGCTATGGCTGAGGAATTTTAGACCTTTAAGCAAACACATACCTGGGATGTTGTCCCCCTGGGATCTCTCTTGTTGACAGTAAATGAGTTTATAAGGTCAAATATCGTCATGATGGCACCATTGAACGTTGGAAAGCTCGTTTAGTGGCTCGAGATTTTACTAAGCAATAAGGTATTGATTATGAGGAGACATTTGTTCCTGTTTCTCAGGTGCCCACCGTTCGTACTCTACGTGCGGTTGCTGCTGCTCATCGTTGATCCTTATACCAGATGAATGCCAAGAATGTTATTCTCTATAGCTCTTTATCTGAGATAGTATATATGCAACCGCCTCCAGGGTCCAATATTTCTTCGGGACATGTATGTCTCCTTCGTCATGTTGTTTATGATCTCAAGCAGGCACCTCGCGCTTGGTTTGAGTATTTTCGCAATGTCGTGTTCAAGACGGGCTTTATGAAAAGTCATCAAGATGCTTCTCTGTTTGTTCGTATTACATCGCGTGGCAGAGTTTTATTACTCATCTATGTAGATGATATGATCATTACAGGTAATGATGTGACTAGTATACAGTACGCAAAATCTCAGTTACAACAACAGTTTCACATGAAGGATCTTGGATCTCTTTGATATTTTCTTAGTCTAGAAATTTCTCAAGGCCCGCGGGGTGTACTACTATCTCAACAAAAGTATCTCTCGGATATTCTAGATCGAGCTGAGCTAACTGACGATGCAACTGTCGATACTTCACTCCAACAGAATGTCAAACTTCGCTCTGCTGATGGTGAGCCTCTACCTGACCCTACACAATATTGACATTTTGTTGGTCAGTTGGTCTATCTGTGCATCTCTCGATCAGATATCTCTTATGTTGTTAGCATTATCAGTCAATTTGTTAGTGCCCCATGTTCTATACACTATGTTGTTTTATTACGGATTCTTCGGTATCTCCGGGGTACTAGCACTCGGTCTTTTTTATTTTCTACTATATCTAAGTTAGAGCTTTGAGCATATTTTGATGCTGATTGGGCTGGTGATCCCACTACTAGAAAGTCTACCATAAGTTATTGTATATTTTTGGTGATTCCCTTATTTTATGGCAGAGTAAGAAACAAGATGTTATTCTTCTTTCCAGTACCGAGGCAGGGTATTGTGCAATATCCACAATAATAATAGCTAAAGAGATTATTCATCGTCGTCGTCTTCTCAGTGATTTTGGTATTTCTGTTACGACCCATACTCCTCTCTACTGTGATAATAAGAGTGTCATCCAGATTGCTAACAAGCCAGTATTTCATGAGAGGACTAAACGTATTGAGATTGACGCTCATTTTGTCTGTCAACAAGTTATCAAGGACAAGATAATTCTACTTCCTCATGTCTCATCCGCTTACGAGCTTGCAGATTTTTTCACAAATGCCTTACATGTTCATCGGTTCCAGTTTCTTATACGCAAACTCACTTTGTTTGATCCAATATGAGTTTGAGAGGGGTTGTTGATAATAGTGTATTCTAGTGGGTTTTAGTCCCATATTGGTTGTAAGAACACACCTCACCCTCCTCTATTTGTATAAATATATGTGTACATTTAATATTCAACTTAAGGAAAATTTAGCCAAGACTCTCTCTCTTACTTTAACAAATCATCCCTTAGTACACAAATCGTAATCCTAAAAGTTTAAAACCTATTTAATGAATTAAAAAATAGAAATTACTTGACCAAGAAGCACACAGAAACACTAAAAATTCACAAAAGGATAAATAAATAGCAATGATTTATTTAATTAAAAAAAATCGAATAGTGTATTACCAGTTTGAGTTCAGAGCGAGCAAGATTGGACAAAGCGAAGAACTTGAGCGCATCGTTCCCCGTGACACGCCCATCGCCATCTAAAACAAGATCAAAACAAAACAAAATCGTTAAATTTTCTTTCTTTTCGTCAAAATCAAGAACCCTAGTTAAATTGGGGGAAAGGATAAAGGGGAAATTTTTACCAGAATCGGCGACGGAGAACCACTCGGCGTAGATCTTTTGCTGCTCCTTCGAGCAAAATCCCGGCGACGAGACAAGATCCATTGTCTAAAACCCTAGAGAGAGAGAGAGAGAGAAATGGCGGTTTAATGGCGTATGGGGATTTTTGAAAAAATGGGGCGCTAATTTTTTCCTTCGTGGGCTCGCTTCTAGATATTATTAATTCTGACCGTTGGATTAGATTTTGAAAAAATGGAAGACTAAATTGCATAAAACTAATAAAAGAGTATAATATAATAAATTAGCATTAATTGAATATAATATAAACATTCATCTCTGATGTTAATAATATTTATAGAGTAAAAAAATATAAAGAATTTTACATAAAAACTATCAGAAAGTTCAAAGATATCATTTTTTAAAAAAAATTGTTTTTATTTCAAATAGAGAAGTGAAGTAAGTAAACCCAAAATACGAAAAAATTTATGAATCACTTGTACTGACATTGACAAAATGTATATCTAGCAAAGAGCACCGATGAGTTCCCCCTTGAAGAACATATTGAACAATTTTATCCCAATTAAAAAAGCATTCATCGTGAAAGATACATGAAAATTTAGTTTGTATTTATGAATTTTCATACTTTATTCTTGAAAATACTAATGAATCATAAACTTAATATAAAATTACATATAAATAATCTTACAATAGAAACTAAAATGAAGTCATTGATCAACTATGTTGTGAGATATAATAAGCCAGATAAGATGAGAGAAATCACCATAATAGACAAAAAGTATATACATGATAATTAGTTACAATAGCGTAAGTAAAAAAATTTAAATTGATATTTTCTTTTTTCCTATATGTGGTAGGACCCTGCAAGTAAATTTATTTGGGGATATGACTACTAGTAAAGGATTAGTTTTTAAAGACACAATCAAGGATAAACACATAATAGCACTGTTAGATCTCAAGATCTTTAATTATGAAGGTAACATATTTTACTACTAAAATTTTTATTAAAGGTCACTAAATATAAAATTCGCATTATATAGGGAAAATATGCATGTTATCATAAATTGTGTTAACGATATATACCAACACAAAGATACAACTTATTGAAGAAATAAAAGAATGGTAAGTAAACCAAACATATATATAACACAATAAAGAAAAAATATTATACTTTAAAGATAATATACATGGCTTATTCAGAACAAGCTGCTAATATAAAATCATATCCATCAATGCTCTTTACAAATACAATACAAATTTAAACTATTGATATATGCAATAATCACAATATCAAAGAGGTATGATCTTATAAGACCTACTCTAAAATTTACACAATTAAACTTAAAAATACTCTACCAATATACGGACACGCTATTGGACCTATAATGTAAATAAAGATAACTACTATTTATGATAAAGTTGAGCCGTAGTTCTAGCTTGCAAAGGCTACAACAAGAAGATTGGAAATAGATGTTAATAAAAATATCCAAATGATAAATATCACAGAATTACTAATAAAGTAGTACCAATATTGAGTAATATCCCTTCTTCATGAAATAAACATATCAAGATTAAATAGTAACATTGTAATCTAAGCCAATTTGATAATGAAAATTATAGTTATTTTGTTCATATCATTGTGGAAAATAACACAAATAGAGTAAAAGTAACATTACTTAACGCGATAGAAACTCTTACTGGATGCACACTAGAAGGATTCATTGCAGAGAAAAAAATAGATAACTCCTAAGTTTTTTTAAATAAATTAGAAACACAAAAAAGTCATATATATAAAATTAACATTTAGTCTTATTGAAACACAAAAATAATCAAAGTCTGTATTTCTAGTTTTTTTTTGTTGAACATCAAAAATGCATTCAACTTCTTTGTGAAGTAAGACGAGAAGACAAAACACGAACAAGCTCGGGAAAAAATAATTACACAAGAAATCCAACTCCATTCTGATGTCACAATCAATATAGATGATGAAGACACAACTTTAGAATTGCTCAGGGAAAAGATAAATGTGGAGAATGATTGATCTTAACTCAAAAAATAAAAAATAAAACAGAAAGAATAAAAGATTTATTTTCCAAATATTTTATAGAATAACTTAATTTTTTGAGTAAACCCGGGAATCTTTAGAAAGGATTTTCATGAACTCTTTTAAATTTTTTTATACGGTTATGTGGATGGATTTATCATATAAAATATACTAGAGTTAGCATTAATCTTTAGTCAATGATTTTTTCTGAAGTCTATCAATTTAGCATTAATCTTTAGTCAATGATTTTTTCTGAAGTCTATCAATTAATTAGCAACAAACTTCATATTCTCTTTAGTTTCATTAGTCAATGATTTTTTCTGAAGTCTATCAATTAATTAGCAACAAACTTCATATTCTCTTTAGTTTCATTCCATATTCTCTTTAGTTTCATTTTAGCCCACTTTTAATTAATCATCTCGGTTTTTTAGGTTTAATTATTCATCTTTCTTTTATAACACTATTTTTTTAAAAGTGTTTTTCACTTTTATAACATTATACTTTCAAGTTTGGTTTCATGTCGGTCCAAAACACGTAAAAATTCAAATTGGCTTTAGATTACATTTGTTTCCTGACAATTTAATTATCAACATAAAATTTTAAATTTGGTGCGGCCTATTCAAACAAACATCAAAGAAAATAAATAATCACAATGCTAAAATTTAAATGCATAAGTGAGCAAAAATGATCAAAGTAGAACCGAGGAACAAATTTTAGTAAGGAAATAAATTTAAAATATTTAATCATGATATTTAACCACGATCATTGCATGTGCATAAAACCTAACATAACAAAATATATCTAAGAGGATTTCTTGAAAAAACAAGGTATTAATAAAGGGATTTCTATTAATTTCATATAAAAAAAACTTTTAACAAATACATTGCCAAAGGCCTCCTTTTTGAACTCCTTGGTTCCCTTAAAGATATCCTACATCGTCACCGATACAGCAAGAACCCTACTCTCCCCCTCAATAACCCCCTGAACCAGCTCTTTGACATGGTCTGCTAGAATGCATGAACGGACTGGTGCGCCTTGGAACCCGATAATTTCGGGGATTGTGAGAAGTTGGTATCTGGAAAAGGGATCGGAGATGTTTAATTTGATGGCAAGTTTGGGTGTTGAGGTTGGAGTTAGGAGTTGGGACTCAATTATTGCGGGTTGTGTTTCGTTGGGTGGGGTTGAGCTCGCATTGAGGGTTTTGGGGAGGATGTGAGGCCTAATCAGTGGCGGATTCAGAAAATCTTCTTCAAAGGGCGGACAATAGTTGTCCACTTATCTAAATAAATATATATTATTATAAAGAACAAAATGATCAAATCCCCGAGAGTATTAGGGGGTGTTTTTTTTGGGATATGGTGTGAATTTCAAGTTTTGGGATGTAAAAAGAGGTTTTTTGGGGTTTTAGAATTCCATAAAACTTGTTTGTTTTAAAATAAGTTTTAGGATATTATATCCCAAAAAAAAATTTAAGGAATTGTAAAATCCTATTTTTTATGTGGGATGTGGGGTGGATTTCAAAAGCTTTATACAAGTTATGAATTTCAAATTCCAAAAAGTTTGAAACAAACAAAAATATTACAAATTATAATATTCCAAATCCCAAAATATTATTGAAACTAGTTTTTACACACGTGCAATGCACGTGATTTAATACCATGATTAAGTATTTTTGGCAGTTTGTGCTCACTTTTTTTTTAAACTCTTACATCCCGATTATTTTTTTATGTTTGTTTAAATGGGATACACCCAATTTAAATTTTCATGTTGATATTTGAATTGACAAAAAACAAATATAATATAAAAATAATTTGAATTTTTATATTATTTTTGATCGATATGAAACTAAGCTTTATTTGAGAAAGTATAGCATTGCAAAGTGAAAAATATTAAAATAGTGTTATACAAGAAAGGTGAATATTTAAAACCAATATGGCAAAATGATTGATTTAAAGTATGTTAAAACGATGCAAAAGAGATTATGAAGTTTATTCATAATCATTGATAGACTTTATAAAAAAATATAAATTAAAGATTAATGCTAACTCTAGTATACTTTTATATGATAAAAACATCCACATAAGAATATAAAAGTACTGAAAAAATTCATGAAACTCCCTTCTAAAGATTCCTAATTTCACTCAAAATAAAACTATTCTATAAAATATTCATAAAATATTGTTTTTATTTCTTCTATTTTATTTTTATTGAGTTAAGATCAATCATTCTCCAGGTTTATCATTTATCATTTCTCGGACAATTCTAAAGTATTGTCTTCATCATCTACATCAATTATGACATCAGACTAATTTTGTATTTTTTATGCTATTATCTTTCCTGGGCTCGTTAATTTTTTATCATCTCATTTAACTTTACAAAGAAGTCAAATGTACTTATGATGTTCAACACAAACTGCTCAAAATATAGACTTTGATTTTTTTCTATTTCAATGAGAATAAATATTAATTTCATATATATAAAATTCTTTGTGTTCCTAATTTATTACTTAAATAAATTAGAAGCTATCTCTTTATTTTCCTCTAAAATGAATTCTTCTGATGTGCATCCAATAAGAATTTCTGTTATTTCAATAATATTACCTTTGCTCTATCCTTATCATTTTTCATAAAGATCTAAAATAAATACCTGCATTATTCATTACTAATTTCTCTTAGATTATAATATTAATATTTAATTTGAAGAACACAGTATGGAATTTATGAATACTTACTAATTTTTCTTATGTCTTCCATGGAGATTTTTTCTTTGATTAGGATAAAGTTATTAAATTATTTTTTAATGTAACTCATTCAGTGCTTCATTAATAGATATGTCTTATGTTAATGCCAATTCAAGTGATTCATTGACGTTTTCTGAATTTTAGATTTATTTCCATCACTTTCCCATTTGCAATGGAAATAACTCAATTCTTTTAAAGTTATCTCTAAATATTCTAATAGTTTCTCCATATGTAATTCCTTGTATTCTTTTACCCTATAAATATTATTAACGTCAAAGATTAAAGTTTCTAAATTAAAATCAATTAATGCTAAGGTATAATATTATAGTGTTTTATCATTTCTATGGATTTAAACATCTATCAATTAATGTTACGAATGTATTTTGGCTACCCCAACTTATTACTAAAATTATATGAAATTACTTTAATTTATATAGTGTCGATAATTTTTAATCTATAATATTTTTAAAAATTTTATCCATTAACCGGATGTTTTTAATCAATTCTTATTGTTTTTGTTTACCAGTATCAACTTAGACTATTCTTAGATGCTGAAAATGGATAGTAAATCCCTAAATTAGAAATTTTAATATATATATATATGAAAAATACCAAACAATTACACTTTTCTTTGCCAAGTTTTAAAATTTTAGCCCATTTTTGTGGTTTTGAACTTTGAGGGTGTGATTTATAATTTTTAAAATTTTGAAAGAGTTTTTAAAAAAATTTACTTTTAAGTTTGGTAGTTGTAAATTCTATGTTTCATGTGTTGGTGGTAATTTTTTAAATGTTAGTATATTTCTTGTAACTCTAAAATTTTGAGGGTGTCTTTTGCAATTATTAAAACTATAGATTAATTTTGAAAAATATTAAATTTTAGCGGTCTACCAATCGACGAATTTGATGTGTGCTAGTTAAAAATTTAAAAATTTAGAGTTTTTTTTTACGATTTTTAAATTTTGAAGGAGTTTTTTAAAAATTTTGAGGTTAATTTTGGCAAATTTTAATTTTTTAGGTGTCTAAGGGTAATATCTTGAATTGATCTTATTTTATTTACAAATTTTAGGTTTTTAGGGTGGCTTTTTATAATTTGAACTTTTGAAGGTGTTTCTATAATTTTTGAGATATTGAGGGTGTTAATTAAAAAATTTAAATTTAAATGTCAAAATTTTTAGGTGTATCATGGTAATCTCTTGAATTCATCTGTGTTGTTTGTAAGTTTTAAAATTTTAGAATTTTAATGTGCTTATCTGTAATTTAAACTTTTGAGGGTGTTTCTATAATTTTTGAGACATTGAGGTGTTAACTGTAAATTTTAAATTCTTTGCAAACTGATGTTAATTTTTTAATTTCATGTTTTTTATTTTAAGTTTTGAGACATTTGGATGAGTTTTATAATTTTGAACTTTTGAGGATCTTTTCTGCAATTTTAAAACTTTTTATGTTTTTTTTGCAATACTTCATGTATTATAATATGTTATCTAGAATTTTAAAACTTTTTATGTTTTTTTTGCAATACTTCATGTATTATAATATGTTATCTACTTGTAATTTTTTTATCTTAACAAACTAATATCATTTTTATGTTTTATATATTTTATTAATATTAGTTTTTTTAAATTGTTAAGCTAAACATGGTTCACATAGGATTAGGATAAGATATGATTATGATTAGGATATATTAAGATATAAATAAAATATTCAAAATAGTGAAGGGTAATATTGACCATTAAAAATTAGAATTTGATTATAGATAAGGTAGTTCAAACTATAAATGAGTATATTTGTCTAAAAAAGATTTTCCGAACTCGTGCTTTTAAAGGGAGTATGATATGATATGATAAACAAAGTTTTAGGAATCCTAAACCATAACAAATTACCTATGAATTTTAAATCACATGATGAAATCCATATCCTAAAATTATAGGATTTGAAACAAACACCCCCTTAAACTACCGCCGTATAAAAGTTGGAATGTGCAGATTAGTAAAATATTTATCTAGAAAGCAATTTCTCCCTTCCGAGCCCTAGAAGTACGATGGGCCAAAGCCCTTAACTACTATTAAGGCCACTTTGGTCATTAGCAGGGCCTCGCTCCGTATAAAGATCTGTTCACTGAGCCCAAACCAGCTAGCGACGAGTCTAGAAACTGGACTGAGAAAAGAAAAGAGAATAGAGGGAGGAGGAGGAGGAGCAAGGGTCTCTTCTTCAATCTCGATCTCATCGAGATGATTACAAGAGGGCGAGCTATCCTTGGCCTCAGAAATAGACTCCTTAATGGCGACGGGTCTCCAATATCTCGCGCGATCGCGCTCGCAAACGTCAAGAGGAAAGCTTCGAACTCGTGGTCTGCAGTCCAAGATACCTATTTCTCCACCAAGGTTCGATCCAATGCCACTTCCCCTTAAATGGGTTTTCATAATTTTGAGTATTAATCTGCTTGGATAGTCATCTAGGTTTCAGTTCCCTCATTTGGGCATCATTTTTGGATTGCTATACAGGCTTAAATTTTGTTGGGTTTATGATGATCATATTTTTCCCAAGCCAAATTGTGACCTTTTCTTAAATGAGTTAGACCATGAGATAGATTAAAAGGACACGAATATAGGAAATAGCAAAAACTGGAATAACGTGTCACACAATTGCGATCGATCCCCTAAAGGGTATTGTATTAAATATGGAGAAATAGATGGGGGAGATACTGTTTGTTGTTGTGATTGTAATAAATTTCAAACATTTGCCAATTTATTGTTGCTTTTGGTGGTTTTATGTTTCGAATTCTAGGAAATCTTTGAGAACCATCGAGTGGTATTTACGGTCGGAACATCGATTGCGTCCATTCTAACTGCATGGGCAGGTTTATCTCTTCACCTTATGTGTGCCTTGTATTTTAATTATCAGTAGAAAATAAACTCTCGTGGTGATTTAATCTTAAGAACATGGGTGATTAGTCTTTTTGTTAAAAGCACACAAATCGTACTCTTTAGTCTTGTTCACTTAGTATGTCTGCCCTTCTCACCTTCTCCACTTATTCGATATAGGTTTAAAGTGTAATTCTAATTATGGATTATCGGTCTCGTCAATGTCATCCTCACTATTTTTTATCACCATTGTGTTTCACTTCATTTTATTAGCATGCTTCTCCTATTTATTAGTTTTTCTTCTGTTTTAAGTCTGAGTTAATAAGCTTACACAACAGTTGTAAATGTACACATGCTCGAGTAAGTTAAATGTCATATTGTCCAAGACACAGTCATCTAAATTTGGAATATTGGTGATTCTGTCTAATCACTGGATTCTTCTTGGTTTTGGCATCAACAAACTTTTATCTTAATAAACACCTTGCACATTAGGTACATAGAAAAGAATAATCTTTGTGTACCTACTACTTGATGAATTTGTTTTCACCTTTCTATCCTTTCTATACTCGTTTTCATGAGAAGCTCCTTGTGTATTCATTGCCTTCTAGGAACTATCCATGCATGTATTAGAGCTCATACTTATTTTTACTGGATTACGTGATTTGTTGCTTTCGGTTACTACTTTTCTTGTAGAATCAGTTGCACGTTTTCTTACTTATCTCGATTCTATTATAATGGGTTGAGATTATGCATCTAGCTATTTATTGTAAATGTTCCAACCGTATGAGATTTTTGCAATATAATGCTTCAGGTTACTCCCTACGTCAAATGCATCAAGCCAATATTGACAAAAGGCTCGGGTCAATTGAAGAAGCAGTAAGTATTTGGATCTTTTTTTTTTCATTTGCAAGTTTGCTTCCTTCTAGTTGACAATATCCTTTATTACTTCGGTTAAACATTCAAGTTTAACCCCTATGGCTTCATTGCTTAGGTAATTGAGTAGGTGTTTATCCACTGAGTTTGTAGGTCACTTAGTTTTTCTTTTTCAATTTCTTATTATGAGCTCATTGCTTAGATAGATGAGTAGATGTTTAGCTGCTGAATTTTTAGCTAATGTCCCAAGACTTTCATTTCTTCATATATACAGAAAAGATCAGAACTCCAACTCAAATCAGAAGCTCTTTTAGAGCTCAAAGTCTCACGAGTCCCTAAACTATATGCTACTTTTCTATGAAGCCCCTAAACTATCTTTTCAATCTATTAAGCCCCTGAACTATTAACTTCTATTCTATTTGGCCCTCCGGCTTCAGTAAAGGGAAGCCCATGTTGATTTTTAACCCAAAACACTATTGTAGCAAGGTTAGAATTGGAATATTTCAAAATGAACCTCATGGCAGGCATGTGGCATTAAAATCTCTTGCTATGCTACCTGCAGTGAACACAATCAAATAAACATATGAAAAATCTTTATAAATTTCTTTTTTTCGCCAAATTAACAACCGAACAACTTAAATTTTTCATTTCTTGAGTGAAGAAGATAATGAATTAGAAGCAACACACTAAAGCCAATGTTCTTCTTCACCCATCTTAAAAGAGGTAAAACCTATTTCCACTAGAAAAACTCCATATACTCCCATCAAACACAGACATAAAGGCAGAAGTAGGAAATACTGATCAAGAAGATGCTCATGTAAGCCCCAGTGTGAAAGGCTCATCTCTAAGTTATCTCTCCTGAGGTAAATGATCAGTTTTACCCTAAGAGATTTTATTGCCACATGCTTGTCATGAGGTTCATTTTTGAACATTCCAATTTTTTATAATAAAAACTAGAAAAGAACTAGAATTTATTAAACTGTTACTAAGCATAATAAAGTAAACTCCAAAATCCATGTTATATTATTTGTACTCCCACTAGAGCTTCAGTATAAACAGTTATCAAAGGCGTGCGCCACATGTCCTCTGCGATGCAAGGTGGTGGCAAAGCACCCCATATGATGCAACAGTGCCTTTTTTGCGCCTTGCAAGTGCCTTTTGTGAGGGTTCTTCGCACAATGCAGATGCAAGGCATAACCTTATATATTTTTGTTCTTTAATATTTGAATTGGGTCTTTATACCCGATAGCCCATATTCCAAAAAAAAGGCCTTTTAAGTAGCCTGATCGAGGAACATAATTCGTTCTTGTTTAGTATTTGATTTTGCTTCGATATTAATCTTGATTTGACTTTTGATTTCGAAAATAATGAATTTCGCTACTATGTTGGGTGTGTTAGCATTATGAATTAAGACCTTATTTTGTGATTTGGTAGTAGATATTATTTATTTTGACATATTTTTATTTGAACATTTATAAACTTGTTTTTTTGTCCTTGATTATCTATCTTGAAAAATTATATCCAGTGTGCGCCTTGCTTCACTCATGCGTGTGCGGAATTTGCGCCCTGTATTGTGCCTCGCACATTGATAACACCTATAAAGTCAATTATAAATTTATTTAAACTATCCTACATCATTAAGTGCCTATTTATTTTAGATTTCAACTTAGCAACCTGGTTGTAAATCTGTCATTGAGATTAGGAAGTATCTTACACTAATATGAGAAAAAAATATATCCAATGTTGCTTTCAATGAACGTTATTCTGATTATTTCTGCCATTTGGAGACTTTGAAAAAATAGTATATATCGAGTGATTCAAGAACTCATTGCGTGTATCATATTCCGTTGAAGGAATGAATATATTTATGTAAATTCTCATGATAAGAGTAGCAATCACAAGGATTTGAATTTGATTCGTCAGTAACAGGAACCTCATTTGTCATGTAGTTTTGCTATCCTGATATCATATCTATTTGTAATTTGATTGTTTGTATCATGTCCTGTTTAAATGCTTTTCTATATGCTGTTTACATGATCTCAGCTAAATTTTATTTAAATGGTGTGTAGATGAAGAAGAATTACAGTGTGGAACACGAAGAAATAAGAAAGATTGTTAGTTCTGGAAATGTCAGTACTGCAGCCTGCATTGCTACTGCCGGGACTTCTTTGGTTCTAGGGTTTGTTTCTCACTATTGTATTTTTTTTTTAATTTTCTGCAGTTTTCAAAGACATCTTGCAACCTAATATGAAGAATAGGCATTATAGTGTGTAAAAAATTAATAAATAAACTAAACAACAACAACATCATCATCAAAGCCTTTTAACCCAAATGTTTTGGGGTTGGCTACATGTATCCTATTCTTCCATTCCATTCAATTATGGAACATCAATGAGTAATTTAGTAATGTTTGATATATTACCATGTCTTGCTGAGCGTATGCACAACTTTAGCTTTGGCAGGCATCTTTCTTGCTTTGCTTTGCAATTATCTCTTATGAGTATCAGAAGTCAGAACCATACTCTGTTGCAAATTAAAGTAAAAAGCTCGTTATCTTTGAATCGCGTCCAATTCCCATAGAGTAGATGATGTGTGGTCGATCTCTGAAGGGGTCCTTTCCTTGATCAATGCTAGCAATGTTTTTGCTGCTTGCTTCATACTGGACCGGACTCAACCTTTGAAGCGATATTACTGCTCTTCTTCGGTTCCTTGCCTTTTCATTTTTGACGCACGAGGAAGAAGAAACGTAAATATGTTGTCTGAGCTCCGTGCTCTTTTAAATGGCAACCACAATTCAGATTGGTTACCATTATCATAGATCCACAATTTTATTCCAACTTTCACTCAAAAAGTGTATACAGTCTTTTCCTTGAATAACTAAATCCTATTTCTTTTGAAGACCAAGACCACACTAGCATTATATTGATCGAGACTCTTAAAGTGGATGGTCTTATGTTTATGTGTGTCTTTGTTGAATGCAGGTATGGTCTAGGTTGGCGAGGGGGAGCGTGGTTTACCAAGAGAAAATTTCATAGGGAGCAGCTCAAATTGTTGGGTCAAATAAAACCTAATAATAGATGGCAAATATTGAGGAGGCCTTTCGTCCGTCTCAGAAAGCTTCAAACTTCCAAGAAAACTGCTGAACAACAGTCTACCCGTTCTCATGAATCCAGTACAAGCTCCGCTAAGCTTTGCTCAAAACCATCAAGCAACTTGTCACAAGGCATTCTCAAGAATACACTAGAAAGTCCAGTATAGATCCCTCCCTCCCTCCCTCCCTCTTAACTATTATACAAATTTCACCCACGGAGCTTACCGTCAAGCATATTGGGTTATTAAAACATATTAACCAAGCAGTACTGCCAACTAATTATTGCTAACTGGTAACAAGTTCTTGATGGCCTTGCTCATTCCTTTCCCCTTATTTTGTTATAAGTCCCTGGTTTGCTGCTGAAATTTTGTGCTGCCAACATTTACTACATAAGCTTGATGAGGAGATATTGTCTATACTGGAACACAAGATGTTAGACCTTATGTGATGATTAAATTTGAGAGAATGAACTACGCACTTGGAGGCGTGCATGTACAGTTTTTCCCCTGATAAAATAACTTGCAGTTGCTGTATGGGGAATTGGCGAGAGAATTGAGAGGCTTGATGAAAACAAACATCATTTGGTGCTTAATTTGGTTTTTTTTGGACGTGGTACTGAAGCACTGTGTGGTTTGATACTGTTTTTCTTTGAGTGCGAAGATTGTTAGAGATGTCACTTAAGACTTAAGAGGGTCTAGTTAAGTTGGTAAGTTGTATATGAGTAGTATGTTAGGGTCTTGACTCTCGTGGAAAGTGCCAATGGGAATTTAATTTCTTGGAATACTCGAGGCCGTGTGTTTTAGGGTGTTATTTAGCCATTCTTGGCGGGTTGATACCTATATCCGCGAAAGATCAAGGGGAAATTCTCTCATCAAAATAGCAATAGTAGTAATAATAATCTATATTATATTATTACTATAAAAAGAGGGTTGGGGGGTTAAATTTTTTTGGTTTTTCTTTGACAACTGGCTACATTCTCATTCTTTGTGCGCTCTCTATCAGATAAACGCCGTCTAAGTTGTTAACGTTAGGCCCATAGCGGTTTTGTTAATGGGCTTTATATCAAATAAAGGCCATCTAACTTAGCTTTTTTTTTTTTAAATTGATGGGCCATCTTTTGTAATTTTAGTTAACACCGCGTACTCAGCTACGCCCGTGACTGCTCGCTCCTCCTCCATTTCAAAGAGGACCGAACAGCGCAAATGGGCGAAACCCAAACTTCCTCGCTCGAAAAAGGTATTTTCTTTCGCCTCAAGCTTTAAAATCTCCACTTGCTTTCAGAGCCTAGGGTTTTGAGAAATTTAGGGTTTAAAAAGGTACATACATAACTCCGGGAGAATTTTAGGGCTTCTAAATGATCTTGAATTTAGGGCTTCCAAGTGATCTTGAATTTAGGGCTTCCAAATGATCTTGAATTTAGGGCTTGCGAACGGTTTTTAGTATATAGGGTTTTGAAAAGCTTGCGGGGACATAAAGCATGAATTAATTGTTAAATTTAGCTGAGAAGACAAAGAGATCATTCTGCTTGCAAAAATTCTAAGAAAGGATCCTTTAGCATATATAATGCATATCTTCGAGAAATTTGCATGCTGAATGTGACTCAAATCGGGACGTGGAACAGATACATAGAAACTTGTCAGCAACAGCCACAGACGATATTAATCAACTCTTGTTGCCGTGCGACTTTTATAACCACCAATTGTAATCTTTTCGAAAAGATATTCTTCTATATATGTATTTATGTTGTACATTTTGTCTTGCACTTAATGAGTATAAGTTACATGTGGTTGGTTGCTTGGAGAAAAGCGAAGACTGCAGTTGCATCTATGTTAACAAGATCTTATGAAGCTGCTGCACCTGATGATGCTTGCCTCTATCAAATTAAAGGTGTGAAATGACTGATATGAATTGCGGAAAAATGATTATTTTGACAAATTTTGGAATCTCTCCTTGGCTTTAGTTACTTGTGGTTCTTTTTGGTGTTGATAGTCTCTCCTCTTTCAGGTTTGATTTCTTTCGGGAGGACCAACAGTGACTCACAGCAGAAAGATACTGAAGAAAAGTCAAGTATTTAGGTATTTCTTTGTGCAAATATTATTTGTCATGTTATTTATGTATAATAGTTAATAAGTTAGAACCACTCATGTTGAGTTCCAAGTCTTCAGATGCTATCGAAGCTTCATGCAATTCTGCATCCGTTCCTCCTATGGCATAGGAAAGTTGATGTAGAGAATAATCTTCCAATGAAAGAAATATATTTTTCTGTATGGAAATATGACTGATCGTCAAAAGAAAATCCAGGATCGTTTAATCAACATAACACTTGAGGATTATGCCCCACAAAAAAAGCTGGTAAGATTCAACATTCTCTTAAAAAAGGAAGGTTTTGTATGTATTACAGTTGTGTGCTTATGGCTGATGTTTGGTTTGCAGACATGCGCTCAAGATTCCAGACCAGGCATGAGATGGAGGTTGACTAATTTGGTGATTCAACTTTAGAAAGAACTATGACATCCGATCTCTTATAGTATGTGATTATGATTTTTTTTCTAGGAGTTGGGATGTCTGTGTAACATCAGTTCTTGCCATATTTACAGGTTTTTATCCACCTGCGAAATAATTTGTAGAACAATGTGTCAAATTTCAGTTGTTACGCAGACCTTGCTATCTGCACAAAAGCACAAAGCATGTATTTTATTTTCATGTGCATTCATGAATTTAATAAATCAGAATGACACTCAGGCCTTTTTGGATTCTCCATATATATCATTGATTTCGTTGGTCCTTAAGATTTTGAAATCTAGATTGCTTTTGAATTATACTGATGCTATTTGGTTTTCCCTTGAGTAGATCGTGACTGTTTGCAGCTGCAAGTAAGATGTTGAAAACAGGGTCCACTTTGTTATTGAGAAGTTTGCTGAATGTAGGGTTTGATTATTGGCTGTAGCAAGACAGGGTTTGTTGCAATATCTCAGAAAATAGTTTCCTGCTGTGACTTGATTTCTTTCTTCTCTTATTCACCTTGTCCTAAAGGGAGTTCCTGAGAAGAACAAGCAATTTGTTGATCTCTTGCCACTGTTAGATCCCCCAAGGCGTGCGGTGCAGAAACCATTTGCAAGGCTCCAAATCTTGGTGTGAATATCAAGATGATTGCCGGTAAGTTTGCTCTTCCTTTTTATTTTCAAGATTGTCGCATCCATTGTCATGCAATTCTGAATTCCTAATATGCATATTCTGTTCAGGTGATCAGCTTGCTTGCCAAGGAGACTGGCTGAAGACTCCGAACTGGAACGAACATCTGTCCATCTTCTTTATTGCTTAGGCAAGAAAAAGATGCATCAATAGCTGCTCCTCCCGTGGATAAATTCATTGAGAAGACTGATGGGTTTGCGGGAGTTTTCACAGGTGACCCTTTGATGAGCTGTTTTTAGTTGTTTTAACCCGTTGTTAAATAATTTCACGGAGAGCAAAATTTACGATTTCATGAGTTATTATCCATGATTTTTGACAATATCAGTCATTTCTACCTATTTTGAGATAATTTTACGAAGATCAAAATTCACGATTTCGTGAGATAACACACGAGTTTTAGTTTTTTTAATTGTTCGACTTATTGGTAAATAATTATGTAGAAAATTAAATTTCATGATTTTATGAGCTATAATCACGATTTTTGGCTATTTATAGTTATTTCCACATGTTGACAAATAATTTCGAAGAGGCTAAAGTTCACGATTTGATGAGCTATGTAACTCACGATTTTAAGCCATTTTTAGTCTTATCAACCCGTCGTCAATATATTTTTGCAGAGGACAAAATTCACAATTTCACGAACTACTCGAGATCATTGGCCATTTTAGTTGTTTCGAACCATTATCAACTAATTTCGTGGAAGTTAAAATTCACAATTCATGAGTTAAATCTATTATTTTTTGACTATTTTAAGTTGTTTCGACTTGTTGACAAACAACTTTAGAGAGGCCAAAATTTACAGTTTTATGAGCTATAATCCACATTTAAAGCAAATTTTAATCGTTTCGACATGTTAATGTTTCACAGAGGGCAAAATTCACATTTTTGTAAGCTATAACCTATAATTTTTGGCCATTGAAGCCATTTGGATTATTGTCAAATAATTTCGTGGATGTTAATATTCATAATTTCATGAGTTATAATCATATTTTTTTTAAATTTTTAGTCTTCTTGACCTGTTAAATAATTTTGCTCAGGTCACGTTTTTGTGAGCTATATAACCCACGATTTTTGGTTAGTTTTAGTCGTTTCGACCTATTGACAAATAATTTTATGGACATCAAAATTCATGATTTGATGAGTTATTACTCACGATTTTTTTCGCTTGTTTCGGCTTGTTAAATAATTTGAGGATGTCAAAATTTATGATTTCGTTAGCTATAACCTATAATTTTTTATCATTTTTAGTCATTTTGTCAAATTGACAAATAATTTTGCGGCAGCCAAAAAATTATGATTTCCTAAGCTAAAACCCATTATTTTGTAGCTATTTTTAGTTATTTTGAAATGTTGAATTTTTTTCAAAGGTTAAAATTTACAATTTTGTGGGATGTAGCCCACTATTTTTGGCCATTTTAGTCGTTTTGACCCATTGATAACTAATTTTACATAGGTCAAAATTTACTACTTGATAAACGATAAATAATGATTTTCGGTCATTTTTAGCTGCTTAGACTCGTTGGTGAACAATTTTAAGCGTACCAAAGTTTACAATTTTATGAGCTATAATTCACGATTTTCAGCTATTTTTAGTAGTTTTGACCAGTTATAAAATAATTTCGTGGAGGCCAAAATTTATAATTCCATGAGCTAAAATTCATGATTTTTTGCCCATTTTTAGTCGTTTTAACTTGTTGCTAAATAATTTCACAGAAGCTAAAACTCATTTTTAGTTATTTTGACTTTTGCTAAATAATTTCACAAAGCTTAAAATTCATAATTTATGAGCTATAACATGATTTTGGCCATTTTTAGTCGTTTTGACTTGTTGGCAAATAATTTTGCAGAGACCATAATTCACGATTCCATGAGTTATAACCCACGATTATTGGTCATTTTTAATTGTTTCGACCCGTTGGCAATTAATTTCGTGAAGGGTAAAATTTTCGTCTCCATGAGCTATAAACCACAATTATTGATTATTTTTAGCCATTTTGGATCATTGTGAAATAATTTTGCGTAAGCTAAAATTCACAATTTTATAATCTATAATCCATGATTTTTTTTTTCATTTTTACTCAATTTCACCCGTTGTCAAAATTATTATAATTTTGCTGAGGCTAAAATTCGCGATTATGTTAATTATAGCCCACGATTTTTTTTACTATTTTTAGTCGTTTCGACCTACTGATAAATAATTTTACGGATGCCAAAGTTCATAATTTGATGAGCAACTAACGATTTTTGGCATTTACGGTTGTTTAGATTCGTTGGTAAATAATTTTAAAAATATCACAATTCATGATTTCAGTGCTATAAGCTACGATTTTTAGTCATTTTTAGTTATTTTGATCTATTGTAAAATAATTTCACGGATGCCAAAAATTCACGATTTCATGAGCTAAAACTTATAAAATTTTTGGTCATTTTTAGTTATGTCAACTTGTTGCTAATAATTTCGTAGAAACCAAAATTCATAACTTCATAAGCTAGTACCTATGATTTTTTGGTATTTTTAGTCATTTTCACCTGTTGGATAATAATTTCGCAAAGATCAAAATTCACGATTTCATGAGCTATATCCTAAGATTATAGGTCATTTGTAGTTATTTCAACCCGTTGGGAAATAATTTTATGAAAAATAAAAATTTTATTTTCATGAGTTGTAATCGATGATTATTGGACATTTTTAGCAGTTTTCGAACATTGTCAAATAATATGCTTAGTTATATTCCATGATTTTTCTCTCTGACTTTTAGTCATTTTGACCCATTGTTAAATAGTTTCACTAAAGCCAATATTCATGATTTCATGAACTTATATCCCACAATTTTTGGTCATTTTAGTCGTTTTGCCATATTAGTAAATAATTTCACAGTATCCAAAGTTCACGATTTCGTAACTACAACTCACGATTTTCAGACATTTAAGTTGTTTTGATCTGTTGTCAAATAATTTCATGAAGGTTAAAAATATGATTTTGTGATTGACGACCCACGATTTTTATAGTCATTTTAGCTGTTTTGATCTATTGTTAAATAGTTTCACGAATGTCAAAATTCACAATTTCGTGACCTATGACCTACAATTTAAAAATTTTAGTTGTTTTTGACTTGTTGGCAAATAATTTCGTTTGGGTCAAAATTCACGATTTCGTGAGCTATAGCTTAAGATTTTTTTTACAAATTTTAGTTATTTGTATGCGTTGTCAAATAATTTCACGGATGCCAAATTTTATGATTTTATGAGTGACAACGCATGTTTTTTGGCCATTTTTAGTCATTTTGTCCCAGTAGCAAATAATTTCACAATAGCTAAAAATTCAGCAGCTAAAAATTCAGCAGCTAAAAATTCGTGATTTCTTGAGCTAAAGCCCATTATTTTCTAGAAATTTTTAGTCATTTCTAACTATTGGCAAATAATTTTGCAGGGGCTAAAGTTTCTGATTTTATAGCTATACTTCATGATTTTCAGTCATTTTAGTCATTTTGACCCATTGGCAAATAATTTCACAACAGTTAAAATTCATAATTTCATGAGCCATAACCTCATGATTTTTGGCTATTTTAGTCATTTTAACCTTTTGTTAAATAATTTGGTGGAGGTCAAAATTCATGATTATATTAGCTATATAACCCACGATTTTTTTCGCCATTTTAGTTGTTTTGACCCGTTGACAAATAATTTCGCTGATGCTAAAATTCATGAACTTGTGAGTTACAACCAATGATTTTTTACAAATTTCAGTTGTTTTGACGTATTGTAAAATAAGTTCATTGAGGCTAAAATTCATGATTTGATTAGTTTCACCTCACGATTTTTGGCCATTTTAGTTATTGTGACCAATTGGCAAATAATTTCAAGGATGTCAAAGTTCACAATTTTGTGAGTTATAAACCACGATTTTTAGCCAGTTTTGGCCATTTTGTCCCATTAGCAAATAATTTCACGGCATTCAGAATTACATTAGTCGATGAGCTAAAACCCATTATTTTTGGCTGTTTTTAGTCTCTGTGAATTATTGGCCAGTAATTTCCCAAAGGCTAAAATCACGATTTTGTGGGATATAACTCATGTTTTTTTGGCAATTTTTAGTTGTTTTGACCCATTATAAGTAATTTTACAGAGGCCAAAATCTGTGATTTGATGAACATGCCATTTTTAGTTGTTTGGATGCATGATTTGATGAACAATAACTAACGATTTTGACAAATAATTTTAAGTATGCGAAAATTTATGATTTCGTGAGCTATAACTCACGATTTTTGACCATTTTTATCTCTTTGACCCATTGTAAGATAATTCATGAAGACTAAAATTTACGATTTTTTAGTTATTTTGACTTGTTGCCAAATAATTTTATAGAGGCTAAACTTTACGATTTCATGAGCTGTAACCCGTGTTTTGACCAATTTTAGTCATTTCGGCCTGTTGGCAAATAATTTCGCAGAGTCAAAAATTCACGATTTTATAAGATATAACCCACAATTATTGGCTAGTTTTAGTTATTTCAACCCACTAGCAAATAATTTTGCGGAGGGCTCAATTATCATTTTGATGAGTTATAACCCACGATTAGTGGTCATTTTTAGCCGTTTTGGACCATTGTCAAATAATTTCGCATAGATCAAAATTCATATTTTTATGAGCTATATATAATTTATGATGTTTTTTATTTTTTAGTCATTTGATCTGTTGTCAAATAATTTTGCTGAGATGAAAATTTACGATTTCGTGAGCTATAACCCACAAATTTTGGCCATTTTAGTCATTTAGATCAATTGGCAAATAATTTCGCAGTAGCCAAAATTCATGTTTGTAAGTTATATAACCCAAGATTTTTGGCTTGTTTTACTCTTTTTAGCCCATTAATAAATAATTTTTCGGAGGCCACATTTCATGATTTGGTGAGCAATAACTAACGATTTTAGCCATTTTTAGTTGTTTAGATCTGTTGCCAAACAATTTTAAGGATGCTAAAGTTCATGATTTTGTTAGTCATAATCTAGATTTTAAGCTATTTTTATTTATTTTGATTTATTGTAAAATAATTTTGCGGTGGTTAAAATATATGATTTCATGAGCTCAAACATATGATTTTTTGGTTATTTTTAGTTATTTCGAGTTGTTGGCAAATAATTTTGTGGAGACCAACATTCACGAGTTCATGAGCTAATACATATGATTTTTTGTCCATTTTAGTCATTTTGTCATGTATAAATAATTTCGCAGAGATCAAAATTCACGAGTTCATGAGCTAATACCTATGTTTTTTTGGAAATTTTTAGTCATTTTGAACTATTGACAAATGATTTCATAGAGATCAAAATGCGAGATATCATGAGCTATATTCCACGATTATTGGCCATTTTACTTATTTTCGATATGTTGGTGAGATATCATGAGCTATATTCCACGATTATTGGCCATTTTACTAATTTTCGATATGTTGGCAATTAATTCCGCGGAGGCAAACTTTTCGTTTACATGAGTTAAAACCCACGATTATTGAACAATTTTTGGGCCGTTGTGGACCATTGTTAAAGAATTTCACACAATTCAATATTCACAATTTTTTGAGTTATAAATCATGATTTTTTTTTATTTTGTCATTTTGACCCATTGTCAAATAATTTTGCTGAAGCCAAAATTTAATATTCATGAGCTATAATCCATGATTTTGGCCATTTAAGTCACTTTCACCAATTGGCAAATTATTTTGTGGTAGCCAAAATTCATGATTTCGTAGCCACAACCTACGATTTTGGCCATTTTAGTTTGGCAAATTATTTCGATAGGTTTGGACCTCCTCTCTGACGAGCGTTTGCCGCTGCTGCTGGTTAGCTCTCCCAGCGAGGAGAGCGTCACCGCAGGCTGCGGCAGTACAGTTTGTGCCGGAGTGAACCGGCGTTTCCTCCGAGGCAGGTGTCTGCGTGGACCGCTTGGCGATCCATTTGGCAGACCCTTGCCTCTTGCGCTCGATCTCTGGCTTGGCCTTGATCGATTGCGAGGGAGTGGGCTCCTCCGACGAGACTCGGGTGGAACCTTTAGGTGCGGAAGCTTTGACCGTCTGAGGTGGGCTTCGGCGCACGACTCTGTGGCGTTTGCGGGACGCATCGCCACCAGAGGATGAGGAAGACAAGTACTCTTCGTACTTGGCCTGGTCGAACTCAATCTCCAGGGACTCTACAGTCGTCCCGACAGCAACTTCGTCAAATTGAGCTACCACCATTTCGTTCGATGAAATAGCTCCTCCCACTGTGATCGCCATCTTCTGTATGGTGTAAATTTAATTTCCCGAAAACAGGGAGTGTTCGTTTGTATTAATAAGAAAGCTTATTACAAACTAATAATCAAATGGTTACAACAGAAGCAGAGGGAATGCCCTCTTTGTTTTGTGTGGGGACTTTAGGTGGCTATAGGACGCTTCGCTCGATGCTCGTGTCGAGTCTGCTTCCCTTGGACCGTTTGATCGAGGTTGCTGGAGAGCTTCAGTTCGCAGTAGAAGCTCGAATCGATGGAGTTCGGGTCTGCTTAGTTCGCCGGCGATCGGAGCTCAGAACTAAGCAGTGGTGCTGTAATGCAAGGATCTGCTAACAGCTTGGTCTCAACCACTTTTCTCCAGGTTTTGCGACCTCTCCTCCAGTGTGCTGGAAGGGGCTTTTAAATGGAAGAAGGACAGCTTGACTCATCCTTGAATTATGGGATGTGGCCATATCTTCTTCAGAGACGTCTAGCTGCTCCTCGATACCATGAATGGTCATTCGGGGGATTGCGCTTTATGTCCTGTCACCTAAAATGGGAAGGCCCATCCTTGTATATGAGGCAACGGCCGTCTGCTATCCGAGTGGACTTGACCAGCATTAATGAACCGTATTTATGAGTTCGCATATTGATGAGGCGTCTGTCCGATCACTCGTACTGTGCGTGACCGTCCGGCGTGCTTTGAGCACGGTGCTTTCTCCTTTCCGGTCAGGAGAGGCGGCGAAGTATGTGCACAGTACTCGAGTGGGTCTAGGATGGCCCATCCCAGCACGTGGGGTAGCGGATACCCAGCTGTACTAGTGGCCTTGAGGTTTGCAGGCGGATTCGTCTTTGGACTCGGGCGGGCGAGTCGAGTAAGAGGCGAACTTCCGCTATCCTAATCGATCTTAACTCGTGCAGGCGAGCCGATCATTTAGGCGAACCTAGTATCGAGTACATTTGACACCTACATGGTTTAGGCCTGCGCTAGAGGACCGAGCGTGTGAGTTCTCCTCGCAGGCGAATTTCCTGTAAGCCCATAGAAGTATTTTTTTACCGTCTACAGGTAGTAAAAAAATTCATGCCCCTGAGCTAAACCCCATTAATTTTCTGGCCATTTTTAGTCAAACTATCACCAAATAATTTCACAGAGGCTAATATTCTCGATTTCATAAGGTATAATCCTCAATTTTTAGCCATTTTAGTAATTTTGACCCATTGGCAAATTCTTTCACAGTAGCAAAACTCACGATTTTGGGAGCTGTAACTCATGAATTTCTGCCATTTTAGTGATTTTAACCTGCTGTCAAATAATTTCATAGAGGCTAAATTTCGCGATTCTATGAGTTATAACCCACGATTTTCTAGCCATTTTAACGATTTTTTACTAATTTTACTTGTTTTGACTTATTATTAAATTATTTAGTGGAGGCTAAAATTCACGATTTGATGAGCTACAACTCATGATTTGGTTATTTAGTCATTTTGATAAATTGACAAATGATTTCACAGCAGCCAAAAATCACAATTTCATGAACTGTATAGCTAATGATTTTTGGCCATTTTTACTAGCTTCGACCTATTGGAAAATAATTTTACGGAGACCAAAATTCAAGATTTGATGAGCTACAACTTCAAATATTTTGTCATTTTTAGTTGTTTTGACTTGTTGACAAATAATTTTGTGGAAGCAAAAGTTCACGACGTTTTGCCCTTTTTAGTCATGTTGTCCAATTCGGAAATAATTTCACGGTAGCTAAAAATTCATGATTTCATGAACTAAAACCCATTAGTTTTTGGTCATTTTTAATCATTTCGAACTGTTGCGAAATAATTCACAGAGGCTAAATTTCACAATTTTGTGGACTGTAACCTATGATTTTTGGCTATTTTTTAGTCATGTTTTGTCCAGTTGTAAAGTAACTTCGCGGAGGCTAAAATTTATGATTTTATGAGCTAGAATTCATGATTTTTTTAGCCATTTTAGTCATTTCAGACTATTACCAAATAATTTTACAAAGCCTAAAATTTAAGATTTCACGAGATATAACTCGATTTTTGGTAATTTTTAGTCATTTTGGTCCGTTGATAAATAATTTTGTGGAAGGCAAAATTCATATTTTCATGAGCTATAATCCACGATTATTGTCATTTTTGTCTGTTTGGACCTTTATCACTATTTCATATAGGCTAAAATTTAGAATTACGTAAGCTATAACCTATGATTTTTTTAGTCATTTTGATCAGTTGTTAAATAATTTTGATGAGGCCAAAATTTATGATTTTGTAAGCTATAATTCATAATTTTTGGCGATTTTAGTCGTTATAACCTACAATTTTTTATTATTTCTAGTCGTTTCAACCCGTCGATAAATAATTTTATGAAGGCTAAAATTCTTGATTTTATTGGCAATAATTAACAAAATTTGACCATTTTTAGTTGTATGGAACCCTTGGCAAATAAATTTAAAGATGTTACACTTCATGATTTCATGAGATATAACCCATGGTTTTTGGTCATTCATAGTTGTTTTGATCTGTTGTTAAATAATTCAATGGAGGCCAAAATTCATGATTTTATGAACTAAACCTGTTATTTTTGGCTATTTTTAGTCATTTCGACCTATTGATAAATAATTTCATGAATGCCAAAATTTACGATTTACTCAATTATAACATACGATTTTTGGACATTTTAGTCGTTTTGACAAATTGTAATTGATTTTGCATTAGCCAAAATTCATTATTTTATGAGTTATACATGACTTTGGCCATTTTTGTCATTTTGATCTATTGGCAAATACTTTCGTAGAGGCAAAATTCACGATTTGATGAGCTACAATCTATACTTTTTTTGGCTATTTTTAGTCATTATGAACCATTGGTAAATAATTTTATGGTATTCAAAAATTATGATTTCATAAACTATAACTAATGATTTTTTTGGCCATTTTTAGTCGTTTCAACCCATTGGTAAAAAAAATTATGGAGACCAAAACTCATATTTTGAGGAACTATAACTCGTGATTTTTTAATATTTTTAGTTTTTTTGACCCGTTGATAAATAATTTTGCGGATGCTAAAGTTCACAGTACTATGAGCTAAAACTCACTATTTTTGTCATTTTGTCAAATTGACAAATAATTTCTCCAAAGCAAAGTGTTCACGATTTCCTGAGCTAAAACCCATTGTTTTGTTGGATATTTTTAGTTATTTTGAACCATTGGCAAATAATTTTGCAGATGCTATAATTCCCGATTTCATGAATTGTAACCCACAAATTTTAACCCTTTTAGTCATTTTGACCCTGTAGGCTGTCAAAAAAATCACAATAGATAGCTGATCCCCATCAAAACACTAATGATGGAAGTTACAATCTGACGACTTCCAGAAGGTTATAATTTGAAGACTTTCACGTGGATCGATGAAGGTTACAATCTGACGACCTTCACGATAACTGATGGAAGCTCTAATCAAACAGCCTTCATAATCAACATCGGGAGTTACAATCTGACGACTCTCATATGTCAGAGAGCTAAAGCAAAGATTACAAAATGACGATCTTTGCAACACTTCGACAGAAAGAGACTACAAATCGACGGTCTCTTCAAATCAAACTGTGGAAGTCCTCCCCGCACAACAGCATCAAGGCGCATCGTGTTCATAGCCACGAACGCAGCTCAACGCATCTCATACCGCAGCTCAAACGCAGCTCAAATAGCCACGAACGCAGCTCAAACGCAGCTTTCAAATCGCTGCAAACGCAACCCAGACGCAGCTCTAATCGCTGCCAGACGCAGCTCAAATCGCTGCCAAACGCAGCTCAAATCGCCGCCAAACGCAGCTCAAATCACCGCCAGACGCAGCTTCCAAATCGCTGCAAACGCAGCTCAGACGTAGATTCCAACGCTGCAAACGCAGCTTCTAATTGCTGCGTCCGAGCTTCCAGACGATGCGTTCAAGCTTCCAGACACTGCGTTTGAATGCAGAACTCACGTCATAACGCGGGCCTGCGTTTGACTCGTTCAAACACGAACTGAACGGTTCCAAAACCGTTTCCCACGATCTGAGGGGATCACAACTCCACTCAGGAGTGATTTAAGGGGCGGTTACATCCCATTAGCCCCACTTAGGAGCGAATTAAGGAGGTGGTTACACCCCTTAATCCCCTATAAATAACTAAGAAATCAACTTAGTTTAGATCCTTCTTTTTGGGCAGCAAAGAAGAGATCTCGGGCTGGCTTTTGGATCCTTCTCCTTAACAGAAGAGAAGAGATCTTTGGCTTGTCTAACCAATTACGGTTAAGATCAATTTCTTTTACTGCAAATTTTCCCACAAACAAAAGATGGCGACTCCGCTGGGGACAAGCTTCTCTGACGAAGAAGTGGTGGCGCAATCCGACGTTCATCTCACTGGAACAACCGTCGAAACTCTTATTGTTGAGTTTGATCAAGCCAAGTTTGAGGAGGCTCTCTCATCCGGATCCCTTAGCCCCAAGGCTATGCGCAAGATCCACAAAGTCTCCAAGGAGACTAAAGCTCCAATTGTTGCTCCTATGCCGAAGGAAGCCTTCTCCTTCAACCAAGAATGCTCGAACAGCCCCTCCTCCGAAGGAGTGGGCTCAGCTTCGGCCAAACTCGTCCACCGAGTTGAAGGCTCTGCGTTCATGCCAAAGCGACGTTTCTCGGGTCACGAAAGGCCCATAACAGCGACCAACTCTGTCGACGACATCGCTGCAGAGACCTTAAAACAGGCCAACAAGAACGCCGCTCGACGGAGGAGGAGATCCTTATGACGAGCACAACTTCGAGAAAATCGATCCTCCAACCAACGCGAGCTTCGCGTTCGTGAGCCTAAACGCGACCCTATGCCCTGCGTTTCTGTTTCAAAATGCAAGTCTCGCGTCTATGAGCCCAAACATAGGCTCCGTGTGAAGAAGATTGAGCGCAACCCTCAGGGGCGCGTTCTACAAAATGAACGCAACCCTCAGGGGTGCGTTCCACAAAATGAACGTAACCCTCAGGGGTGCGTTCCACAAAATAAACGCAACTCTCAAATATGCGTTTCATCAGCAAAACCTGAAGCTCAGGCATGCGTTTAGTTGACGAAATCCAATACAGAGCCTGGTATATATCGTGAAGCTCAGGCATGCGAGACCCCCGAATACTCTGCGTAGCGCAACTATATCGAGGGACGGATGTCAAAAGTCCATGGATTCAAGGCATCTCAACCACATCCATGTTCACCAAGAGCCAGTCCTGTCCAATCATAGACTGGGGGTTCCAGTTCAAACCTCACGGTCAGTGAGTAATTCTCCTCGAATCTTTACAACAGATTTGAGAGAGTTCATAACGAGAGAAAGACCGATGCAACAAGTCATTCGTTCATTCCAATGTGAACGACTGATTCCTATGGTCCTCTCGGGATATCACTACTGCTCATATGCGGCCCAACTGTTGGTGTTCAACCAATTTACGAACGTTGCTTTGCCCAACCAACGACGACGTTCTCACATGAAGAAGTCTCCAGAGACCGAGTATCCTGGGGTCACTATCAATGTGATCGGCAGAGGAAAAGTCTCAGCTCCTAGTTCCAATGACTCTGAGACAAGTCGTTCACCGACCGTCAGAGAAATCGCTAACGAGTTTGAAGGAGTCTACCAACGCACTCGGACGCGAACAGGAGCCATTCCCTCTGTCAATTATCGGAGGTTAGCCAGAGGAACCAATTCTGATGATGAACACTCAGCCATTGCAGAGTCCCAACCATCAAGCTCTTTTGTTGAACATGAGAGCTCCGCCTATATGACGAGAGACCATGAAAATCTCGCAAAGAGACTTGATGAGCAAGAGGCCATGCTCAAATCTCAGCAGGAGGCCATCAATGAACTCTTGGCCCTGTTGACTCAACTTGTCGCAGACAAGGCCAAATCTCAGAAGATAGATTCGCCACTCAGGCAAGAATCTTCCCGAAGGGAAAGAACGTCTTCGTCCCGACCTCACACAAGCAAAGGGAAGGGAAAAATGGTTGATGACAAGAATTCTCCCGGAGAGGAAAAACGTCTTCATCCCGACCTCACACAAGCAAAGGGAAGGAAAAAATGGTTGATGACACGGCTTCTGACCAAGAAGCCCACAACCTGGAATCTTCCTCTGATGAAGGAAGAGAGACTGAGAACGAGTATAATCTCCAGTCTGCCAAAATGGAAGAATTGAAAGCCCGCCTCAATGCCATGGCCAACAGAAGTGAGCTCCAAGACGAGGGAGTTGTCAGACCCTATCCTGCCGAATGGGATGCAGCCCCTTATCCTCCAAAATTCGAAGTCCCGACGCTACAAACTTTTGACGGCACGGGATCACCGAACCAACATATCTATCATTTCAAGTCACAGACTGGGAATGTGATATCAAACGACGACATACTGGCTCGATTATTCATTGGCACCCTCAAGGGAGTTACCTTTGAATGGTTCAGGAAACTACCTGCCGGATGTATCCAAAGGTGGGCAGATTTAGAGAGACTCTTCCTATCAAGATTCTTTGAAGA
>NC_033794.1:2226967-2243875 GCF_001876935.1 Asparagus officinalis | reverse complement strand
GGAGTTGCCTTTGAATGGTTCAGGAAACTTCCTGTGGGATGTATCCAAAAGTGGACAGATCTAGAGAGACTCTTCCTGTCAAGATTCTTTGAAGAGGATACTGAAGTCTCCATCCATACTCTTCTCGCCACTAAGCAGAAGAAGAGGGAGTCCGTCAAAGCCTTCGTCAAGAGGTTTCGAAACATGGCTCTGCGATGTTCGTCAGGTATGACACAGTCTACACTGGTAGAGACCTGTCGGCACAATTTACAAACCGACCTCCTAGTCCGAATCGGAGTTGCAGAATGTCGTTCTTGGAGACAACTAATCTCTCAAGGCGAACAGGCTCAAAAGATTATTGTCAGGATCAAAGCTGAAGAACAAAATAGGTAGGATCAGCCTGAGCAATCGGACCAAGCCCAATCTTCTCCTGAGCAATCGGACCAAGCCCACTCTTCCCAGTCAGAACCGGAAGATGCTACGGCCACTGAAGCTAATCCTCCTCTTCAGTAGGATGGCAGGTCCAACAACTATCACGTTAACAGTTACCTCTGATAGTCAAACTCGTTAGACAGTGGCTCACTAGGCGATGTGCCATGTCTACCCTTTTCCCTCCTGCACTTGTTCAAGACTGGGGGTTGGTTTATTTGTAGTCCATTGGATTATGAGCAATAAATTTTCTGAGTTGTCATGTTCAATAGAACACCTCTGTCAACCACGAAATCCATCAAAACTTGATAGTCTACCTTCCTCCAAATTCCCCCACCAATCCTCTTCAAGTAGGATGGTGGGTCCACCAAAACTATCACGTTAACAGTTACCTCTGATAGTCCATTTTCTCCAAATCCCCCCACCAATCCTCCTCAATAGGATGGCGGGTCCACCTAAAACTATCACGTTAACCGTCACTCCTCCAAATTCTCCCACCAATCCTCTTCAAGTAGGATGGTGGGTCCACCAAAACTATCACGTTAACCGTCACCTCTGATAGTCATTTTCCTCCAAATTCCCCCACTAATCCTCTTCAAGTAGGATGGCGGGTCCACAAAACTATCACGTTAACAGTTACCTCTGATAGTCAAACTCATCAGATAATGGCCTACCAGGTGATGTGCCTCTATTCCGACTTCATGGATAGTGCCCCACTAGGTGATTTGCCTTGTCTACCTCTTTTTATTCCCCTGCTAAGGCTTAATCAAGACTGGGGGTTGGTTACTTGGAATCCATTGGATTAAGAGTAACAAATCTTTCACATCGTCAAGTTAACATTACACTTCTGACGATCATCACCCCACAGAGTATGAATGCAGCTCGCATCGCTCAAACTTGTCACGTTAAACAAACACCTCTGACAATCAACCTATCACTCCTCTTCAATAAGATGATAGGTCCTCAAAATGTCCTCAAAGTTGCCCTGATCGCAACATCTTCCTGTCACGTTAATATCACACCTCTGACAATCCACTTATCAATCCTCGTCAATAGGATGATAAGTCCTCAAAGTTGCTCCAATCGCAACATTCTCCTGTCATGTTAATATCACACCTCTGACAAAATCAACTTATCGACTCTCGTCAATAGAGCGATAAGTCCTCAAAGTTGCTCCAATCGCAACATTCTCCTGTCATGTTAATATCACACCTCTGACAAAACCCACTTATCAATCCTCGTCAATAGGATGATAAGTCCTCAAAGTTGCTCCAATCGCAACATTCTCCTGTCATGTGCTAGTCTTCAAAATCTTGTTCAAATCACAAGTACACATTCTTGTCACGTTAACATCATACCTCTGACAACCCACTTATCAATCCTCGTCAATAGGATGATAAGTCCATAAAGTTGCCCTGATCGCAACACAAATCCTGTCACGTTAACACTAAACCTCTGACAACCCACTTATCAATCCTCATCAATAGGATGATAAGTCCACAAAGTTGCTCCAATCGCAACACAAATCCTGTCACGTTAACACTAAACCTCTGACAACCCACTTATCAATCCTCATCAATAGGATGATAAGTCCACAAAGTTGCTCCGATCGCAACATTCTCTTGTCACGTTAATATCAAACACCTCTGACAAAATCAACTTATCGACTCTCGTCAATAGAGCGATAGGTCCTCAAAGTTGCTCCGATCGCAACACTTTCCACTTATCGACTCTCATCAACGGAGCGATAGGTCCATAAAAATACTGTTAGGTTAACATCACACTTCTAACAGTCAAACCCCCAATGAACTTGTTAATCCTTTTTCAACAAGAATAGCAAGTTGTCATTATAAAATCCCCAACGGATTAGAGATTTTCTGAAATTATCCTAGTGATAATAAAGAAAATTTCTGAATTTCACTCTAAGTGAAAATTCATGCCAAGTTAATATTACACCTCTGGCGCTTCCAACCTTCTTTCAGTGTTTCAAGTAACACAGGAAGAAATAACGACAAAGTCTACGTATTCAACATCGTAGCACCAAAATCCATGCCTTTTACGCATGGGGGACTTTATCTCGATCCCTAATTAGAGATAAGCCTACGCCTAACACGCGTTGCCGGTTAGTCGTTTCCCGTGAAAATGACAAAGTCTATGTATTCAAAATCATAGCATCAAGTCTAAGAGGGTTCATTCTCTTAGCACAACGTTACATGTGGAACGGACTTAGACAATCCACATGCTAGCCCGACTCAAACGGTAGTCAGTAAAGGCTTATCAAATCCGTTGATGGCTGAGGGTTTGCCAAAAAACCTATGCACGTTTGCAGGTCCATCAGCTTAATGGATGTGAGCCGAGACTTAAAACAGATGAGCCAAAGACAAGTCTCAAAGACTTAGTCAAAAATACATGGAAGCCACTTCCATGTCTTAAGTCAAAACGTTGAGGTCAGACCTGCGATGCAAAAACCGAACGCCGAGGTCACACCCGTGTTCCAAATTCAAAATGCAGGGTCCACCCCCACAGTCCAGAAGCAGGATTATGGCGCATACCTTCACACAGGTCCTACGTGGCAAATCCCTTCAACCAAGTGTCGTCGAAGCAAGTGCAGAGAACAAATCTTTTACCACAAGGAATCAACAGCTCCAGGATCAGAGTTGAGATCCAAAGTATTCCGAAAATTTGTCCCAGTCAACCGCGAACTTTCGAAAACTTTGGAGGGGGTTCTGTAGGCTGTCAAAAAAATCACAATAGATAGCTGATCCCCATCAAAACACTGATGATGGAAGTTACAATCTGACGACTTCCAGAAGGTTATAATTTGAAGACTTTCACGTGCAACCGCTGCCCAACGCAGCTCCTAAATGCTGCAAAACGCAGCTTCCAATCGCTGCCCAATGAAACTTTCAACCACTGCTAACGCAGCTTCTAACCGCTGCCCAACGCAGCTTCCAACTACTGCCAACGCAGCTTCCAACCGCTACCCAACGCAGCTTCCAACCGCTACCCAACGCAGCTTCCAACCGCTGCCAAACGTAACTTCCAACAGGATGCCAACGCAGCTTCCAGTTGCTGCGTCAGAGCCTCCAAACACTGCATTCGAGCTTCCAGACATTGCGGTTGAATGCAGAATTCACGCCAGAACGTGGATTTTGCGTTTGACTCGTTCAAACACGAGCTGAACGGTTCCAAAACCGTTTCCCACGATCTGAGGGGATCATAACTCCACTCAGGAGTGATTTGAGGGGCGGTTACATCCCATTAGCCCCACTTAGGAGCGAATTAAGGAGGTGGTTACACCCCTTAATCCCCTATAAATAACTAAGAAATCAACTTAGTTCAGGGCTGGATCTTTCGAGGGGTGCGGTCTGTTGGAGCTTCTTGGCAGCGAAAAGAGGGTCCTTCATCCTTCGGTTGGAGCTTTGGAGATCGGCAACAAGATCTTTTTCATCCTTGGCTTATAACTGACTTTCGGTTAAATCAACTCTTTCATAGAGTTTTAAACTCGTTCAGAGTTCTCCACAACGTCAAATCGTGAGGAGAAGACCACGTTCCAGTGAATCAAGATATTTGGATCGTCAACGGAGAGCAAACTCGACGCGAGCATTCGAGGGAGGCACTTCATCGCCACCGTGAAGAACCCAGAATTAAACAAAGGAGAGGATCCAGATCATTCTCTTCTCTTTTGTAATCAGGAATTCAAATTGTAACCGAGAGTAGAGAGAATTGTAATCATTCTTTTTCTAAACAGTTAGAGAGAATAAAGTCAAACGCAATTCTTTTATTCATTTTCTTGTTACAAAATTTCCACCAAACAGACCCATTGTTAAATAATTTTATGGTAGCCAAAATTTACAATTTCGCGAGCTGCAACCCACGATTTTTGGCCATTTTAGTCATTTTAACTTGTTATCAAATAATTTCACGGAGGTCAATATTCATGATTTTGTGACTTATAACCCACAATTTTCTGGTCATTTTAGTTTTCTGGTCATTTTAGTTATTTTGATTTGTTGGCAAATAATTTCGCGGCAAACAAATAATTCCGCGATAGCCAAAATTCACGATTTTGTGAGCTACAATCCACGATTTTTGGTAATTTTTTGTCATTTCAACCTCTCAGTAAATATTTTCATGGAGGCCAAAATTCACAATTTGATAAGCTATAATTTAGGATTTTAAGCCATTTTAGTCATTTTGATCCCCTCGCAATTAATTTCGCTATAACTCAAATTCACGATTTCGTGAGCTTTATAACCCGCAATATTTCTCCCTCATTTTGGCTCATTGGCTAATAATTTCGTAGTAACCAAAATTTTTGATTTTATGAGCTATAACCCATAATTGTTGGCCATTTTGAGTCGTTTTGGCCTATTGACAAATGATTTTATGAAGGCCAAAATTCTCATTTTGATGAGTTATAACTCATGATTTTTACTATTTTTAGTTATTTCCACCCATTAGCAATAAATTTATTCGATGTTAAAATTTATAATTTTATGAGCTATAACACGTGATTATTAGCTATTTTTTAAACAATTGGCAAATAATTTCACGAAGGCCAAAATTCACAATCTCATGAGTTATAACCCATGACTTTTGGGCATTCTTAGTTATTTTGATCCATTGTCAAATAATTTTGTTGAGACCAAAATGTATGATTTGATGACTTATTATAACTCACTAAGTTTTGGCTATTTTTAGTTGTTTTGCCTCATCGACAAATAATTACGATTTTATCAGCTAAAAGTCACGATTTTGGCCATTTTTAGTCGTTTTGTTCTATTGGTAAATAATTTTATGGAGTCCAAAATTTTCGATTTCATGAGTTAAGCCATGATTTTTTTTCCTATTGTTAGTTATTTTGATCTATTAGCAAATAATCTTAAAGATGTTAAAATTAATAATTTCATGAGCTATAACTAATGATTTTTGTGTACTTTTAATAATTTCGACCCGTTGCCAAATAATTTAGTTGGTGCGCAAAATTCACATTTCTACGAGCTATAACCCATGATTTTTTGTCATTTTAAGCCATTTGGATTATTGCCAAATAATATGGTGAAGGCAAAAAATTCACAATTTCATGAGCTATTCTTCATGGTTTTTTCCATTTTAATTTTATGTCCCGTTGCCAACTAACTTAACTTTGCTAAAATTCACGGTTTCATGAGCTATAATATAACCCTTGCGTTTTGGTCATTTTTAGTCAATTTGACCATTGATAAATAATTTCGTGTAATTTTTGATTTCATGAGCTAAACCCACGGTTTTTGAGATTGAATGAGCCATAACTCAAGAGCTTTTGCTATTTTTAGTTGTTTCGATTCGTTGGCAAATCACATGTGCTAAAATTCTTGATTACGTGACCAATGATTTTTGAATGAGCCATTGATTTTTTGCAATTTTCAGTCGTTTCGACACATGGACAAATAATTACAAGGAGAGAAAATTTTATGATTTCATGAGCTATAATCCACTATTATTATCTATTTTAGACATTTTGAAACATTGATAAATAATTTCGCAGATGCCAAAATTAACTATTTCATAAGCTAAACCCATAAATTTTTTCCTTTTTGTCATTTCGACCTGTTGTCAAATAATTTCGCAGAGGCTAAAATACACAATTCCGTGTGATATAATCCATAATTTTTTGTCATTTTTAATCGTTTCAACCCGTTGTAAATAATTTTACGGAAGCCAAAGTTCATGATTTAAGGAGATATAACTCATGATTTTTTTTGTCATTTTTAGTTGTTTCGATCCATTGGCAAATAATATTACGGACGTCAAAGTTCCCAACCAATAATTGTTAGACATTTTTAGTAATTTTGACAAATGATTTCACGGTAGCTAAAATTCACGATTTCTTGAGCTGTAACACTGGATTTTAACCATTTTAGTCTTTTGGACTTGTTATCAAATAATTTTGCTCAGGCCAAAATTCACGATTATATGAGTTATAGCCCACAATTTGTTTTGCCATTTTTAGTTGTTTTGACCTGTTGTCAAATAATTTCACAGATTCTAAAATTTATGATTTGATGAGCTATAACTCATAATATTTGACCATTTTAGTAATTTTAACCCGTTGCCAAATAATTTGACAGTAGCAAAAAACCACGATTTATGAGCTATAATCAATGATTTTTGGTCCTATGTAGTCATTACGACCAGTTGGCAAATAGTTTTACAAAGAATAAATTCACGTTTTGATGAGCTATAACTCGTGATTTTTTTTTACCATTTTTAGTTGTTTCGATCCATTAGCATTAGGGGTGGAAATGTCCCAAAAAATTAACAAATAGTTTGTTAATTATTTGACTAACTATTCGGTGTATTCGATCCAGTAGTTCATTTGACACTAAACATATAATATTTAGTATTTGAGTTTAGTAACGAACATAATTTATTTGCTTATCAGATATTCATTTAAAATTTGATCGCTTTCAATTTGTATCATTACACATGATTTTTTATTTTCGACATACTTATATTTTCTTCTTAAGTTCTATATACTAATTTTGAGAAACTTAAAGAATCTTAAATGAGTTTTGTAATGAAATATTCAAATTAAATGTATGTATATGCGCACACACATATCATAACAATAAAGAAACACTTTTTATTTATAAAATTTCAATACTATTTAAAAATTAAATTCTTTAGCAGAATGAATATACTTTGGCATTTATAAATATTTGTGAATATTTGAATATTCATCAAATACTGAGTATTCAAGTTTGAATTCGAAAATCTACCGACATGAATATTTAAATTTATGTTTGAATTTGAACAAATACAAATACGAACTTCTCAAAATTTCGATTCGATTCGTTCATTTCCCACCTCTAGTTAGCATATAATTTCGCAAATGCCACTTCACAATTTTGTGGGCTATAATCTAGAATTTTTGGTCATTATGAGTCATTTTGTCCCATTAACAAATAATTTCACAGTGGCAAAAAATTCACGATTTCCCGAGCTAAAACCATTATTTTTGGTCATTTTTAATCGTCTAGCTCTTGCCAACTAATCTCGCAAAGGCTAAAATTCTCGATTTCATGAGCTATATTCCTCGATTTTTAGTCATTTTGATCCATTGGCAATTTCTTTCACGGTAGGCAAAATTCATGATTTCGTGAGTTATAATCCATGATTTTTTCCATTTTAGTCAATTAACCTGTTGTCAAATAATTCCATAAATGCTAAATTTCACAATTCTGTGTGCTATAGCCCACAATTTTCTGGCCATTTAGTTATTTTGACTTATTGACAAATAATTTTTCAGTAGCCAAAATTCCCAATTTCGTGAGCTATAATCCATAAAATTTTTTGTCAATTTTAGTTATTTTGACCTGTTATCATATAATTTCTCGAAATTCATAATTCATGATTTGATGAGATATAACTCATGATTTTTTGTCATTTTATATATTTTGGCTAATTAACAATTAATTTCGTGGTAGCCAAAAATCACAATTTCATGAACTATAACCAATGATTTCTGGCTATTTTTAGTTGATTTGATCAATTCGCAAATAATTTTACGCAAACCAAAATTCATGACTTGATGAGCAATAACACACTATTTTTTGCCATTTTTAATTGTTTCGACCTGTTGGCAAATAATTTTATGGATACCAAAGTTCGCGATTTTGTGAGTTATAACACATGATTTTTGGCTATTTTTAGTCATTTTGTCCAAGACAAATAATTTTGTGGAAGCTAAAAATCATAATTTTATGAGCTACAGCTCATGATTTTTTTCTTTTTTTACTTATTTTGATTTATTGTCAAATGATTTGTTAAGGCTAAAATTTATGATTTTGTGAGCAATAACTAATAATTTTTGGTCATTTTTAGTTATTTCAAACCATTGAAATAATTTTGTGATATTTTTACTTATTTTGATCTATTGTCAAATGATTTGTTGGGGCCAAAATTTATTATTTTGTGAGCAATAACTCATAATTTTTGGCCATTTTTAGTCATTTCGAACTATTGATAAATAATTTTGTGGAGGCTAAAATTCATGATTTCATGAGATATAAACCATGATTCGTTTCATTTTTAATCATTTCGACCCCTTGATCAAATAATTTTGTAGATGCTAAAATTTACGATTTAAAGAGCTATAACCTACGATTTTGGCCACTTTTAGTCATTTCGACACATTTACAAATAATTTCATGACAATCAAAATCCATGATTTTATGAGTTGTAACTCATGATTTTTGGTTATTTTTAGTCACTCTGATGAATAAGTAAATAATTTAGCGGAAGCTAATATTTACAATTTGATGAACTATAACTCTTGATTATTAACAAATTTTATTGTTTTGACCCATTGGTAAAATTTACGATTTCATGAGCTGTAACTCCTAAATTTTTACCAATTTTAGTTGTTTGACATGTTGGCAAATTGTGGATGCCAAAATTCTTGATTTTATGATATATAACTATGATTTTTAGCTACTATTTAGTCGTTTTGAACCATTTGTCAAATAATTTCATGGTGGACAAAATTCATGATTTCATGAGCTATAACCCACAATTATTGGTCATTTTTTGTTATTTCGAAACATTGACATATAATTTTATCATTTTCTGTTATTTCGAAATACTGACATAATTTTGTGGAGGTTAAAATTCACTATTTCATGCGCTATAACTCATGTTTTTTTATTTTTAGTTGTTTTGACCCATTATCAAATAATTTCATCGTGACAAAAATTCATGATCTCATGAATATAATCCTAAACTTTTTTGCTATTTTTTTTTATCATTTTGACCGATTAGCAAATAATTTTATGGTACCCAAAATTCACGAGTTTTTGAGATATAATCCATGATTTTTGGACATTTTTAATCGTTTCTACCCATTGGTAAATAACTTTACAAAAGCCAAAATTCACGGTTTGATGAACTATAACCCGCGATTTTTGTCCATTTTTAAATGTTTCAACCTGTTGACACGTAATTTTGTAAATATCGAAATTCATGATTTAGTGAGCTATTTTTAATCATTTCGACCCATTGACAAATAATTTTATATATGACAAAATTCACAATTTCATGAGCTATAATTCATGATTATCTGTCATTTTTAGACATTTTAAACTATTAACAAATAATTTTATAGAGACCAAAATTCATAATTTTATGAGATATAACTCATGATTTCTGGCTATATTTAATCATTTTTATCTATTGTTAGATAATTTGGCGTAGACCAAAATTCATGATTTCAAGAGCTACCATGATTTTTTGGCCATTTGTAGTCATTTTGACTTGTTGGAAAATAATTTTGCAAATGCCATAATTCACAATATCATGAGCTATACCCCACAATTTGTTTTCTATTTTTAGTTACTTTGATCCATTGTCAAATAATTTTGCTAAGGCCAAAAGTCACGATTTCGTTAGCTAGTAACCCACGATTTTTTACCATTTTAGTCATTTCAAGCCTTTATCAAATAACTTTGTGATTTATAAAATTTACAATATTTTTTAATGAGCTATATCCCATAACTTTTTTATTTTAAATCATTTTGACTCCTTGTCAAATATTTTGCAGATTCTAAAATTCACGATATTCATGAACTATATAACTCACGATTTTTGGCTATTTTTAGTCGTCTTGATCAATAAGTAAATAATTTTGTGATGGCTATAATTCATGATTTGATGCGCTATAACTCACGATTTTTGGCCAATTATAGTTGTTTTGATTCATTGACAAATCACAGATTCCAAAATTCTTAAATTCGTGAGCTATAACCTATAAGTTTTAACCATTTTTAATCATTTTGACCCGTTATCAAATAATTTCACATAGAGCAATATTCATGATTTTATGAGAACCCATGATTAAAGGCCATTTTTACTCATTTCAAAATATTAGCAAATAATTTCACGGAGGCTAAACTTTACTATTTCATGAGCTATAATCTTTTTTTTTTAATTTTCAGTCGTTTTGATCCTTTGTCAAATATTTTCATTGAAGCCACAATTTTGTGACCTATAACTCGTAATTTTTTGCTATTTTAAGTCATTTCAACCTATTAGCAAATAATTTTGCGATAACTAAAATTTATGATTAAATGAGCTATAACCTATTATTTGGTCATATTTAGTCATTTCAACCCATTGGTAAATAATTTTACAGAATAAAAATTTCACAATGTGATAAGCTATAACTCATAATTTTTTTTATTATTTTTTGTTTTTCGATCTTTTGGCAAATAATTTTGTGAATGCCAAAATAATTTTTTGAATGCCAAAATTATTTGGAAATAATTTTTGGCCATTTTTAGCCATTCAAATTGTTGTCAAATATTTTCAAGGATGACAAAATTCATGATTTCTTGAGCTATAACCCACCATTATTTCCCATTTTTAGTCGTTTCAAACATTGCCAAATATTTTGTGGAGACTCAAATTGATAATTTCGTGAGTTATAACTCATGACTTTTTTAGTCATTTCAACCTATTGGCAAATAATTTTATGGAAGCCAAAAATCACGATTTGATGAGCTATAACTCATGATGTTGTTGCCATTTTTAGTTGTTTTGACTTGTTGGAAAATATTTTGCGAATTCTAAAATTCAATATTTCTGAGCTATACCGTATGATTTTTGGCCATTTTTAGTCGTTTCGACCCGTTGTCAAATAATTTTACAGTAGCATGATGATTTCACGGGCTATAACCTATAATTTTCGGCAATTTTTAGTTAGTTTGAACCGTTGGAAAAATTCATGATTAGTTTGAACCGTTGAAAAAATTCATGATTTGATGAGCTATAACTCATAATTTTGGTCAATTTTAGTTGTTTCAACTTGTTTGCAAATTACAGATGACAAAATTCTTGATTTTGTGAGTAATAACCCATTAATTTTGACATTTTTAGTTATTTCAATCAATTTTTAAATAATTTCACCGAGGGTAAAATTCACGATATCCTAAGATGTAACCTAGGATTATTGGCCATTTTAGTTATTTTGAACCATTAATAAATAATTTTGCTGATGCAAAAATTCACAATTTCATGAGCTTTTTTCCATTTGTAATCATTTCGACCCATTATCAAATAATTTATAATTTACAGAGACTAAAATTCAAGACGTGAGCTGTAACCCATGATTTTTTGTCATTTTTAGTTGTTTTGAGCGAATTTTGTGGGGGTTATAATTCACTATTTTATGAGCTATTAACCATTATTTTTGGTTAATTTTAATTGTCTTGATCCGTTGGCAAATCGTGGATGTCAAATTCTTGAATTCATAAGCTATAACACATAATTTTTAACCACTTTTAATGATTTTGACTAGTTATCAAATAATTTCGTAGAGGGTAAAATTCACGATTTCTTAAGCTACTACCCAAGTTTTCATGTATTTTGAGTCATTTCGAAACATTGGCAAATAACTCCGCGGAGACCAAAATTTACTATTTCATGAGTTATAACCCACGATTTTTTCTATTTTAAGTCGCTTCTAATCGTTGTCAAATAATTTCGCAAAAGTCAAAATTAACGATCTCATGACCGATAACCCGTTATTTTTTCATGACCCGTAATTTTTGGCCAAAAGTAACGCTTCTAATTCGTTTCAGCCCATTGAAAGGAATGGAGAAAGCCAAAATTAACGATCTCATGACCTATAACCCGTGATTTTTTGGCCATTTTTCTATAACAAGAAAAATAAATGTGTTATAGAAAATAGGTTTCTTCGCAACCAAACGACCCCAAAGTGGAAATAAGTAGATTTTTTCATACAAGACTGTAGAGATTTTTTCAACCTTTTTTCATATAATAAGGTATTTTATTTTTAAAAAAAAGTTTGCTTTCTCCATTCCATTCAAAATTTTACGAGTGATTGTACACAAAATGATGCAATTGACCAATGCAAGTGAGAACGAGGAACGTGTTTCTCTCCTCGTGCGTCAGCAGTTAACAATCGTTTTATTTGCAACTTGTATAAAAAGAGGGGTATTGTACATGATATTACTTGTCATAGTTTTCTTGTTTTGTTAAAAAGCCTCTTAATGCAACAAAAAAAATAAAAAAGTGCCGAAAGCATTTTTCGCTTGAACGTCAAAGCTAATAACTACACAAAAGTCCTATTTCTCATCTAACAATATTCTATTACTGAATTAGCAGCAGCAACATAAAACCCCTCCTTTCTTATTATCATACAATCAATTATAAAAATTACTCATCAATTTATATACCAAGGAAGAAATGGACAATAGGTACAAAATGTTCAACAAGACACTTTACTCTCACGAATCACATCCTCTCTGATTACTCCTCAAAATTGAAACACACACACACACACAGAGAGAGAGAGAGAGAGAGAGAGAGAGAGAGAGAGAGAGAGAGAGAGAGAGATGTTCTGAGACCTATTTCAGATATCAAATAAGTAATAACTAAGAATGAGAGAGAGAGAGAGAGAGAGAGAGAGAGGAAAAGATGGACATTTTTTTAAAAATTTTTACATAACAAACATATATTCCAGAGGAAAAGATGGACATTTTTTTAAAAATTTTTACATAACAAACATATATTCCAGAAAAAAAAATGAATTGAATGAGAATGTGAGGAGAGAAATCAAGCGAAGAGTAGCTTTACGAGATTCCGATTGTCTTTCCTAACACCCACAGATTTAAGCTAAGCTCAACCATGAAGACCATATGGAGGTATTTCCTGTCCAACACAAACCCGAAAACAGTGATTCCGGCTGCATTGTTCTCCAAGTACGTCACTGCCCATTTACGAACCGAGAAAAACAAGATTAAAGATCTCAACTCGAAAAATAAATGAACAAAAAAATCTAATATTTGAAATCAATAGAATACAGTCTCACCTAATGCTTGTCTCTTTTGGAAAGAAATGGTGTTAGCATGAGGCGGTACGAGCTTCAGGGCCTGGTATTCATCTTCATCATCAGCCTCATCTTCTTCATTGGATTCTTCATTCTCAACATTGTTACTATCAGGGAAGACGACGGACACGACATCAGCGGAGGGCGTTTCAGGATCAACATTGAAGGAGTCGACGGTAGCACACACGTGCCATTTGGCAGCGTGCTTGGTTAGAGCCTGAGCCTTGTGCGTGATCTTCGTGGCGCTTCTTAAGCATATGAGCAGGCCTGTGATGAGCACCACTGAGCATAGCTGCAAAATACGAGATCATAAAACCGAGTTATTCCTGGCAATATAACACAAATTGCAGTCTGCTGCAGGACATTGTAGTAGTGAGATGGAGTTTGAAACTAATCAATAAAAATGGGCTGGTTTATGAATGTAGCACACCGTAAAGATTTATGACATCCGTAGGGCAACAAGACAAGGTTGGGGAGTGGAGAGTTTTCTCTAATCCTAAGCAATCTGGTGCTTATCATTGAAACGTGAATGAAAATTTAGCCCATCACCAATAGCCTCTGTGACTCCCATATAAGTGGGGGTGGTTCTAGTTCACACTTTTAGAGGAGAAGAGAGAGGGTCGCAGTAGTTCTAAATGTTTTATCACGGGGACCCTTGCTTTTTTTTTTCATGGGAACCAATATGAACAAATGAGAAACTGAAGTGTTGATAGTGCAAATGCGTTGCACATTCTTATTCTTCGATCTCGATATCAGATCTACCAGAGACCAAAAAACAAGTTACCGACCCAAACGGGCTTTTCAAACTCCGTTCATATGACTGAAATAATAACTACTGTTAACGACAAATAACCACCACTTTAGTTGAAGTGCAAAATAGCAAAGAAAACCCTTACCGCTAGTTCACCGGTGTTGAAGAGATTGACATCTCCATTTGTTCTGGTAATCAGCAGGAGCGCCGCAAACTGGCTGGCGGTAACAAGAATCGTTCCCGCGACGATGAACATCCTGAACCTGTGACTTATAACCATAAGCTGCTTCCTGATCTTCAGATGGTCCTCCAAAATAGCAGCCACCTCGGACTCCTCTTGGAACACCGCTGTGAAGTCCTGGAGCCTCATTATCTGAAGGAAGCAGATCAAACGGAAGAGTACGCACACTAGAAAGAAGATAGTTGTTCGATATATCCAAGATGCCAACTCCAACGCACAAGCCACCACATCGCTTGCCACTTCGTTGCCCAAGAAAGGGATCCTCCTCGCACCTAGATACCACCAAACTTTGTACCTATAACGAGTATAAGAGTTTCAGCTATCGAATTTATCATGTATGGTCATCTAGATGTCGAAGTTCGAGCAAAAGTTTTGTAGTAGAGAATATATTTTTTTTCTGAGAATTAAATTTGCTCAAATAGTTTGATCATAATTAATCATGTATGACCAGCTATTGTAGCATTTAACTCCGGCCATTCTAATGATTTACGGCACATAACGTAGGTCATCGAGTTTGAAATTACAAAGATTTTCTATTAGAATCAACTGATTATTCCGGTGAATTCGCCCAATCTCTCTTCGATCAAACTGATTCTTTGGTCATACCGAAAACTTGTTTTGCCCATTGTACTGGAATGCACATCATAATTAGTAGGTGGAAGAATTATAATCTGAAAATTCCAAATTTACGTTTTTTTTAAAAATTGTTGCAGTGATAAACGTTAACTCTGAATCAATTAATAATGCGCATCTCAAAAATCCGCCAAATTCCAATCAAGATCTTAGCTTCCGAGGCCGAACAAGTTCAAAAACTCCCAACTTTTTAATTAAAATCAGCTCAGGTTACTGTATAATCCAACAAAAATCGAAGCTTACCCACACTCAGCGAGAAATATCGGCATCACGAAGAGCGAAAGTATCCGAAACGACCGATTCAGCTGCTGAACGTAACCAAGCTGCACCTTCTTGCTCTCCCTCACGATCTTATCGAGGAACAGCAGCCTCCTCAGCCCGAACCTCCTCATCAACGCCGACATAGCACGCGAAGGACAACCCCGCCGCCGCCGTCAGAGAGACTGACCACCGCGTCGTACGGACGGCGGTGATCGGAGTAGAGGAGGACGAAGTGGAGGCGAGGGGGACGGCGACGGCGAGGAGGAGGAAGATGGACCCGAGAGTAGGGCCGCGCACGTGCTGGAACTGGTCGACGCACATCCACGCGAGGCACGATCGGAAGCTGGCGGAGCTCGTCGTCGGGGCGCGAGAGGCAGCGGTCGAGGGACGACGGCTTCGTCGACGGGAGCAGCGCGAGGATCTCATGATTGATGACTGATGATGATGATTGAAGAGATATTTGACTTCATTTTGGATTTAGGGAGGTATTTATAAAGAGTGATCTGGTTTGTTTTTTTTGTTTTTATTGTTTTTTTGTTTTTTTTGTTTTTTTTTTTTTTGAAAAATTGCTGTAGCCCCCCCAATTTCATTACAAGGATTTTGCCCCCTCCCCCCCCCAAAAAAAAAAGATTTTTTAAACGGCTTCCAAAACCCCGATCAAAAAATTTTTGGTATGACTAATTCTTACCGAAAACTTGTTTTGCCTCATGAACAAAACATGAACTCAGCTCAATCAAAAATGAAATGCTAATGGCAGAAAACATTCAAATTGTAGATAGCTACCATCTGGTAAGATCTATTGACGGCGTAAAACATCAAAATTTACCTAAAAAAGAAAATAAGAGTTAGGGGTAAAAAAAGGTAATCGAGGAAATATCCAATTTGTTACTCTATATCAATTAATGTACATTACTAAAAGGGAAATTATTTAAAAAAGACCGGTTTTGCTAAATAATTAGCAAAATAGACCATTTTGCTAATTATTTAGCAAAATAGACCTCTTTTTGGTAGATCTCTTTTTGACCAATACGTCAAAAGAGGTCGATTTTAAAAAACAGACTGCTGAAAACATATGGGACTAGTAGTCCCGTATATTTTTAGTGCACCAATCAAGAATTAGTGCTCACAGAAAACATACAGGACTACTAGTCTCGTATGTTTTCAGCAATCTGTTTTTTTTAAAATCGACCTATTTTTGGCTAACAGATCAAAAAGATGTCTATTTTGCTAAATAATTAGCAAAATGGTCTATTTTGCTAATTATTTAGCAAAATCGATATTTTTTAAAAAAAATTCCCCTTACTAAAATTTATATATGATAGGATGGTTATGAGAACTGATACGAAGTGAAATATTCGGATCCATACCTCAAATATCTGAATATATGTTGGTCATACAATTGCATTAGTTTTTATCCTTAACTTAATGGATTTTAGTCTAATTTTGATGATCAAGAGACCTAATCGTAGTTTTTTAGATATAAGAAACATATTAATGAACTCTCCCATATCATATGAACTATATTTTTAACAATATTATCTAGTTTTCTCATATCCGTTTTGTGTCTCATGTATATTCTCTTACATATCCTCATGCATATTCATATCTCTATCCGATATTATTGGATATGGATATGAATTTTTGTTATTGAGATATACACAAATATATATACATGATTTGTAAGTGGGCACAAATATAATAAATATCATATTCAAGCCATAT
>NC_033794.1:2204731-2226942 GCF_001876935.1 Asparagus officinalis | reverse complement strand
GGCAACAAGATTTTATCTTTCGGCTTATAACTTGTACTTTCGGTTTAAATCACTCTTTCCATCAATGAGTTTTAAAACCCTGTTTCAGCAGAGTCTCCACAACGTCAAAATCTGTGATGGAGGAAAGCAGGAGAAGAGACCACGTTCCACCGTGTTGAAAATCAAGATATTGGAACAGTCACGTGGGGGAGAAGAGAGCAAACTCGAACCGAGCATTAGATATCGAGGCGTGGAGTCACGGCACGTTCATCGCCCACCGTGAAAGAAGAAAGAACCCAGAGAATTAAACAACAGTGAGAGGATCCAGATCATTCTTCTTTCATTAATCAGAATTCAAATTTAACCGAGTGAGAGAGAAGGAAATTGTTAATCATTCTTTTCTAAACGTTAGACGAGAGCCGAGAATAAAGTCAAACGCAATTCTTTTATGTCATTTTCTTGTTACAAAATTTCGCACCAAACAGACCATTCCGATTAATAATTTTATGAGCCAACAATATTTACAATTTCGAGCCTGCAACCCAGATTTTTGTGCCTTTTAGTCAATTTTAACTGTTATTCAAATAATTTCACGGAGGTCAATATTCATATTTTGACTATAACCCACAATTTTCTGGTCATTTTTTTTGGTCATTATTTTGATTTGTGGCCAATAATGTTGCCGGCAAACAATAATTCCTGCGATATAGCCAAAATGCCACGATTTTTTTGTGAGCTACCAATCCACGATATTTTTGGTAATTTTTGGTCATTTCAACCTCTCAGTAAATTATTTTCATGGACGCCAAATTCACCAATTTGTGCTATAATTTAGATTTTAACCATTGAGTCATTTTGATCCCCTCGCAATTACATTTAATTTCTCGTATAACTCAACATCACGATTTCCGTGAGCTTTCTGAACCCGCAATATTCTCCCTCATTTTGGCCTCATTGGCTAATAATTCGTAGAGTAACAAAATTTTTATTTTATGAGCTATAACCCATAATTGTTGGCCCATTTTGCAGTCGTTTTGGCCTATTGAACAAATGATTTTATGAAGGCCAAAAATTCTCATGTTTCGATGAGCTTTAACTCATGATTTTTACTATTTTTAGTTTATTTCCACCCATTAGCAATAAAATTTATTCGAGTTAAAAATATAGTTAATTTTATGGCCTATAAACGTGATTATTAGTATTTTTAAACAATTGGCAAATTAATTTTCACGAAGGCAAAATTCACAATCTCATGAGTTATAACCCATGACTTTTGAGGCATTCTTAGTTATTTTTATCCATGTCAAATAATTTTGTTCGAGACCAAATGTTTATGATTGATGACTTATTATAACTCACTAAGTTATTGCTATTTTTTAGTCTGTTTTTGCCTCAGTCGACAACATAATTACGATTTTATCAGGCTAAAAGTCAGATTTTGCCATTTAGTCGTTTTGTTCTATTGGTAATAATTTTCAATGCTGAGTCCAAAAATTTTCGATTTCCTGAGTTAACCGCCATATTTTTTTTCCTATTTGTTAGTATTTGAATCTATTAGCAAAATAATCTTAAAGATTTGTTAAAAATTAAAATTTCATGAGCATATAACTAATTGATTTTTGTGTACTTTTAATAATTTGACCGTGCCAAATAATGTAGTTGAGTGGCGCAAATTCACATTTCTACGCAGCTATAACCCATGATTTTTGTCATTTTTAAGCCATTTGGATTATTGCCAAATCAATATGGTGAAGGCAAAAAAATTCACAAATTTCAGAGCTATTCTTCATGGTTTTTTCCATTTTAATTTTATGTCCTTTTGCCAACTAACTAACTTTGTAAAAATTCACGGTTTCATGAGCTATATATAACCACATTGCGTTCTTGGTCATTTTAGTCAATTTGACAATTGATAAATAATTTCGTGTTAATTTTTGATTTCATGAGCTAAACCCCACGGTTTTTGAGATGAATGAGCCAAACTCAACCGAGCTTTTGCTATTTTTAGTTGTTTCGATTCGTGGCAAATCACATGTGCTAAAATTTTGATTACTGTGACAATGATTTATTGACAATGAGCCATTGATTTTTTGCCAATTTCTCAGTCGTTTCGACACTGGACAAATAATGTACAAGGAGAGAAATATTTTATATTCATGAGCTATAATTCCACTATTATTATCTTTCTTAACATTTGAACATTGATAAATATTTCGCAGATGCCAAAATTAACTATTCATAAGCTAACCCATAAATTTTTCCTTTTTGTCATTCTCGACTTGTTGTCAAATAATTTCGCAGAGGCTAAAATACACAATTCCGTGTGATATAATCCATAATTTTTTGTCATTTTTAATCGTTTCAACCCGTTGTAAATATTTACGCGAAGCAAAGTTCATGATTTAAGGAGACATAACTCATGATTTTTTTGTCATTTTAGTGGTTTCATCCATTGGCAAATAATATTCAGGACGTCAAAGTTCCCAACCAAATAATTGTTTAGACTTAGACATTTTTAGTATTTTTGACAAATGATTTCACGGTAGCTAAAATCACGATTTCTTGAGCTGTCTAACACTGGATTTTAACCATTTAGTCTTTTGATTTGTATCAAATAATTTTGCTCAGGCCATAAATTCCAGCGATTATATGAGTTATAGCCCACATTTTTTTGCCATTTTTAGTTTTTTGACCTGTTGTCAAATAATTTCACAATTCTAAAAATTTATGATTTGCATGAGCTATACTCATAATTATTTGACCAGTTTAGTATTTTTAACCCGTTCGCAAATAATTTGGACAGTAGCAAAATAACCACGCATTATGATGCATATAATCAACAATGATTTTTGGTCCTATGTAGTATTACGGGACCAGTTGGCCCAATAGTTTACAAAGAATAAATTCACGTTTGATGAGCTATAAACTCCTGCTGATTTTTTTTTACCATTTTAGTGTTTCAATCCATTAGATTAGGGGTGAAATGTCCCAAAAATTAACAAATAGTTTGTTTAATTATTTGACTAACTATTCGGGGTATTCGATCCAGTAGTTCATTTGACACTTAACATATGAATATTAGTATTTGAGTTAGTAACAACATAATTTATTCTGCCCTTATCGATATTCATTTAAATTGACTCGCTTTCAATTTGTATCATTACACATGATTTTTAATTTTCGACATACTTATATTTTCTTTTAAGTTCTAGTATACTAATTTTTGAGAAACTTAAAGAATCTTAAATGAGTTTTGATAATGAAATATCAAATAAAGTATTGTATGATGCGCACACACATACCTAACAATAAGAACACTTTTTATTTATAAAAATTTCAATACTATTTAAAAATTAAATCTTTAGCAGAATGAATTATACTTTGGCATTTATAATATTTGTGATATTGAATATTCATCCAAATACTGGTATTCAGTTTGAATTCGAAAATCTACCGACATGAATCATTTAAATTTATGTTTGAATTTGAACAAATACAAATACGAATTCTCAATTCGATTCGATTCGTTTCATTTCCCACCTCTCAGTTAGCACTATAATTTCGCAAATGCACTTCACAATTTTGTGGGCTATAATCTAGAATGTTTTCGGTCATTATGAGTCATTTTGCTCCCATCTAACAAAATCAATTTCACATGCGCAAAAATTCACGATTTCCCGAGCTAAAACCATTATTTTTGACGTCATATGAGATCATTTTGTCCCATAACAAATTTCTCACAGTGGCAAAAAAATTCACATTTCCGAGCTAAAACCATATTTTGGCATTTTTTAATCGCTCTAGCTCTTGCCAACTAATCTCGCAAAGGCTAAATTCTCGATTTCGATGAGCTATATTCCTTCGAGTTTTAGTCATTATGGATCCATTTGGCAATTTCTTTCACAGTAGGCAAATTCATGATTTCCGTAGTTAATATCCATGATTTTTTCCTTTTAGTCAATTGAACCTGTTGCTCAAATAATTCCATAATGCTAAGTTCACATTCTAGCTGTGCTATACCCACAATTTTCTGGGCCATTTAGTTCATTTTGACTTATGAACAAATAATTTTTCAGTTAGAGCAAAATTTTCCCAATTTCTACGTGCAGCTATAATCCATAAAATTTTTATGTCAATTTTAGTTATTTGCACCTGTTATCAATATAATTTTCTCGAATTCATAATTCATGCATTTGATGATGATATAACTCAGTTGATTTTTGTCATTTATATATTTGGCTAATTAACAATTATTCGTGGTAGCCAAAAATCACAATTTCTATGAACTATAACAATGATTTCTCCGCTATTTTAGTGATTTGATCAATTCGCCAAATAATTTACGCAAACCAAAATTCCAATGACTTGATGAGCAATTAACACGACTATTTTCCATTTTTAATTGTTTCTGACTGTTGCATATTTTATGGGATACGAAAGTTGCGTTTTGTGAGTATAACACATGATTTGGACTAATTTTGTTCATTTGGTCCCAAGACAAATTATTTTGTGGAAGCCTAAAAATCATAAATTTTATGAGTACAGCTTCATGATTTTCTTTTTTACTTATTTTGATTTATGTCAAATGATTTGTTAAGGCAAAATTTATGATTTTGTAGGCATACTAATAATTTTTGGTCATTTTTAGTTATTAACCATGAAATATTTGCTGATATTTTATTATTTTTGATCTATTGATCAATGATTTGTTGGGCGCCAAAATTATTCTTTGTGAGCAATAATCTAATTTTTGGCCATTTTTAGTCATTTCGAACTATTGATAATAATTGTTGTGAAGGCTAAAATTCCTGATTTCATGCAGATTATAACATGATCGTTTCATTTTTAATCATTTAGACCCTTGATCAAATAATTTGTATGATCTAAATTTACAGTTATAAGAAGCTATACTACGATTTTGGCCACTTTTAGTCATTCGCGGACTTTACAATATATTCATGACAATCAAAATCCAGTTTTATGAGTTGTAATCATGATTTTTGGTATTTTTAGTCACTCTGATGAATAAGTAAATAATTTACGGAAGCTAATATTTACAATTTGATGAACTATAACTCTTCATTAATAAAAATTTTATTGTTTTGACCCATTGTAAATTTACGATTCAGCTGTAACTCCTAAATTTTTACCAATTTTAGGTTGTTTGACATGTTGGCAAATTGTGGATGGCCAAAATTCTTGATTTTTATGATATATAACTTGATTTTTAGCTACTATTTAGCGTTTTGAACCATTTGTCAAATAATTTCATGTGGACAAAATTCATGATTTCATGAGCCTATAACCACAATTATTGTGTCTTTTTGTTATTTCGAACATTGAAATATAATTTTATCATTTTCTGTTATTTCGAAATACTGACATAATTTGGTGGAGGTTAAAATTCACTATTTCATGCGCGTATAACTCATGTTTTTATTTTAGTTGTTTTGACCCATTATCAAATAATTTCATCGGACAAAAATTCATGATCTCATGAATATAATCTAAACTTTTTTGCTATATTTTTTTTTTATCATTTGACCGATTAGCAATAAATTTTATGGTCCCAAATTCACGAGTTTTTGAGATATAATCATGATTTTGGACATTTTTAATCGTTTCTACCATTGGTAAATAAATTTACAAAAGCCAAATTCACGGTTTGATGAACTATAACCGCGATTTTGTCCATTTTAAATGTTTCAACCTGTTGACACGTAATTTGTAAATATCGGAAATTCATGATTTAGTGAGCTATTTTAATCATTTCGAACCACTTGACAAATAATTTTATATTATGACAAAATTCACAATTCATGAGCTAAATATGACTTATCTGTCATTTTTAGACATTTTAAACTATTAACAAATAATTTTATAGAGACCAAAATTCATAATTTATGAGATATAACTCATGATTCTGGCTATATTTAATCATTTTATCTATTGTTAGATAATATTGGCGTAGACCAAAATTCATGATTTCAAGAGCTACCATGATTTTTTGGCCATTTGTAGTCATTTTGACTTGTTGGAAAATTTTGCAAATGCCATAATCACATATCATGAGCTAGTACCCACAATTTGTTTTTATTTTAGTTACTTGATCCTTGTCAATAATTTTGCTAAGGCCAAAAGTCACGATTTCGTTAGCTAGTAACCACGATTTTTTACCATTTAGTCATTTCAAGCCTTTATCAAATAACTTTTGTGATTTATAAAATTTACAATATTTTTTAAGAGCTATATCCATACTTTTTATTTTAAATCATTTTTGACTCCCTTGTCAAATATTTTGCAGATTCTAAATCACGATATTCATGAACTATATAACTCACGATTTTTGGCTATTTTTAGTCGTCTTGATCAATAAGTAAATAATTTTGTGATGGCTATAAATTCATGATTGATGCGGTATAATCACGATTTTTGGCCAATTATTAGTTGTTTTGATTCATTGACAAATCACAGATTCAAAATTCTAATTCGTGAGCTATAACCTATAAGTTTTAACCATTTTTAATCATTTTGACCCGTATCAAATAATTTACATAGAGCAATATTATGATTTTATGAGAACCCCTGATTAAAGGCCATTTTACTCATTTCAAAATATTAGCAAATAATTTCACGGAGGCTAAACTTTACTATTTCATGAGCTTATAACTTTTTTTTTTTAATTTTCAGTCGTTTTGATCCTTTGTCAATATTTTCATTGAAGCCACATTTTGTGACCTATAACTCGTAATTTTTTGCTATTTTAAGTCACTTCAACCTATTAGCAAATAATTTTGCGATAAACTAAAAATTTATGATTAAATGAGCTATAACTATTATTTGGTCATATTTAGTCATTTCACCCATTGGTAATAATTTTACAGATAAAATTTCACAATGTGATACTATAACTCATAATTTTTTTATTATTTTTTGTTTTTCGATCTTTTGGCAAATAATTTGTGAATGCCAAATAATTTTTGAATGCCAAAATATTGGAAATAATTTGATTTTTGCCATTCAAATTGTTGTCAATATTTTCAAGGATGACAAAATTCATGATTTTCTTGAGATAACCACCATTATTCCCATTTTTAGTCGTTTCAAACATGCCAATATTTGTTGGAGACTCAAATTGATAATTTCGTGGTTAACTCATGCTTTTTAGTCATTTCAACCTATTGGCAAATAATTTATGGAAGCAAAAATCACGATTTAGAGCTATAACTCATGATGTTGTTGCCATTTTTAGTTGTTTGACTTGTTGGAAATATTTTGCAATTCTAAAATTCAATATTTCTGAGCTATACCGTATGATTTTTGGCCATTTTTTAGTCGTTTCGACCCGTTGTCAAATAATTTTACAGTAGCATGATGATTTCACGGGCTATAACCTATAATTCGGCAATTTTTAGTTAGTTTGAACCGTTGGAAAAATTCATGATTAGTTTGAACCGTTGAAAAAATTCATGATTTGATGAGTCTATACTCTAAATTTGTCAATTTATTTGTTTCAACTTGTTTGCAAATTACAGATGACAAAATTCTTGATTTTGTATAATAACCATTAATTTTGACATTTTTAGTTATTTCAATCAATTTTTAAATAATTTCACGGAGGTAAATTCACGATATCCTTAATGTAACCTAGGATATTGGCTTTTAGTTATTTTGAACCATTAATAAATATTTTGCTGATGCAAAAATCACAATTTCAGTGAGTTTTTCCATTTGTAATATTTCGACCCATTATCAAATAATTTATAATTTACAGAGACTAAATTCAAGCGCTGAGCTGTAACCATGGATTTTTGTCATTTTAGTTGTTTTGAGCGAATTTTGTGGGGGTTATAATTCACTATTTTATGAGCCTATTAACCATTATTTTGGTTATTTTAATTGTCTTGATCCGTTGCAAATCGTGATGTCAAATTCTTGAATTCATAAGCTATAACACATTAATTTTTAACCACTTTTATGATTTTGACTAGTTATCAATAATTTCGTAGAGGGTAAAATTCACGATTTCTTAAGCTACTACCCAAGTTTCATGTATTTGAGGTCATTTCGAAACATTGGCAAATAACTGCGCGGAGACAAAATTTACTATTTCATAGTTATAACCACGATTTTTCTATTTTAAGTCGCTTCTAATCGTTTCAAATAATTTCGAAAAGTCAAAATTAACGATCTCATGACCGATAACCCTTATTTTTTCATGACCGTAATTTTGGCCAAAGTACGGCTTCTAATTCGTTTCAGCCCATGAAGAGAATGGAGAAAGCCAAAATTAACGATCTCATGACTATAACCCGTGATTTTTGCCATTTTTCTATAACAAGAAAAAAAATGTGTTATAGAAAATAGGTTCTTCGCAACAAACGAGCCCCAAAGTGGAAATAAGTAGATTTTTCATACAGACTGTAGAGATTTCTTTCAACTTTTTTCATATAATAAGTATTTTATTTTAAAAAAAAGTTTTTTCTCCATTCATTCAAAATTTTACGGAGTGATTGTACACAAATGTGCAATGACCAATGCACGTGAGGAACGAGGACCGTGTTTCCTCTCCTCGTGCGTCAAGCATTAACATCGTTTTATTTGCAACTTGTATAAAAGAGGGTATTGTACATGATATTACTTGTCATAGTTTCTTGTTTTGTTAAAAAGCCTCTTAATGCAACAAAAAAAATAAAAAAGTGCGAAAGCATTTTCGCTTGAACGTCAAAGCTAATAACTACACAAAAGTCCTATTTCTCATCTAACAATTTTCTATTACTGAATTAGCAGCACAACATAAAAACCCCTCCTTTCTTATTATCATACAATCATTATAAAAATTACTCATCAATATTTATACCAAGAAGAAATGGACAATAGGTACAAATTTCAACAAGACACTTTACTCTCACGAATCACATCCTCTCTGATTACTCCTCAAAATTGAAACACACACACACACACAGAGAGAGAGAGAGAGAGGAGAGAGAGAGAGAGAGAGGAGAGAGAGAGAGGAGGAGAGAGAGAGAGGAGAGAGAGAAAAGATGGACATTTTTTTAAAAATTTTTACATAACAAACATATATCCAGAGAAAGATGGACATTTTTTAAAAATTTTTACATAACAAACATATATTCAGAAAAAAAATGAATTGAATGAGAATGTGAGGAGAGAAATCAAGCGAAGAGTAGCTTTACGAGATTTCGATTGTCTTTCCTAACACCCACAGATTTAAGCAAAGCTCAACCATGGAAGACCATATGGAGGTATTTCTGGTCCAACACAAACCCGGAAACAGTGATTTCTCGGCTGCATTTGTTCTCCAAGTACGTCACTGCCCCATTACGAACCGAGAAAACAAGATTAAAGATCTCAACTCGAAATAAATGAACAAAAAATCTATATTTGAAATCAATAGATACAGTCTCACCTAATGCTTGTCCTTTGGAAAGAAATGGTGTTAGCATGAGCGGTACGAGCTTCAGGCCTGGTATTCATTCATCATCAGCCTCATCTTCTTCATTGGATTTTCATCTCAACATGTTACTATCAGGAGACGACGGAGCACGACATCAGCGCGAGGCGTTTCAGGATCAACATTGAAGGAGTCGACGGTAGCACACACGTGCCATTTGGCACGTGCTTGTTAGAGCCTGAGCCTTGTGCGCTGATCTTCGTGGCGCTTCTTAAGCATATGAGCAGGCCGTGATGAGCACCATGAGCATAGCTGCAAAATCAGAGATCATAAACCGAGTTATTCCTGGCAATATAACACAAATTGCAGATCTGCTGGCAGGACATTTGTAGTAGTGAGATGGAGTTTGAAACTAATCAATAAAATGGGCTGGGTTATGAATGTTAGCACACCGTAAAGATTTATGACATCCGTAGGGCAACAAGACAAGGTTGGGGGTGGAGAGTTTCTCTAATCCTAAGCAATCTGGTGTTATCATTGAAACGTGAATGAAAATTTACCCATCACCAATAGCTTCTGTGACTCCCATATAGTGGGGTGGTTCTAGTTCACACTTTTAGAGAGAAGAGAGAGGTCGCAGTAGTTCTAAATTTTTATCACGGGGACCCTGCTTTTTTTTTCATGGAACCAATATGAACAAATGAGAAACTGAAGTGTTGATAGGCAAATGCGTTGCACATTCTTATTCTTCGATCTCGATATCAGATCTACCAGAGCCAAAAAACAGTTACCGACCAAACGGGCTTTTCAAACTCCGTTCATATGACTGAAATAATAACTACTGTTAACGACAAATAACCACCACTTTAGTTGAAGTGCAAAATAGAAGAAAACCCTTACCGCTGATTCACCGGTGTTGAAGAGATTGACATCTCATTTGTTCTGGTAATCAGCAGGAGCGCCGGCAAACTGGCTGGCGGTAACAAATCGTTCCGCGACGATGAACATCCTGAACTGTGACTTATAACCATAAGCTGCTTCCTGATCTTCAGATGGTCCCCAAAATAGACGCCACCTCGACTCCTCTTGGAACACCGCTGTGAAGTCCTGGAGCCTCATTATCTGAAGGAAGCAGATCAAACGGAAGAGTACGCACACTAGAAAGAAGATAGTTGTTCGATATATCCAAGATGCCAACTCCAACGCACACGCCACACATCGCTTGCCACTTCGTTGCCCAAGAAAGGGATCCTCTCGCACCTAGATACCACCAAACTTTGTACTATAACGAGTATAAGAGTTTCAGCTATCGAATTTATCATGTATGGTATCTAGATGTCGAAGTTCGAGCAAAATTTGTAGTTAGAGAATATATTTTTTTCTGAGAATTAATTGCTCAATAGTTTGATCATAATTAATCATGTATGACCAGCTATTGTAGCATTTAACTCCGGCCATTCTAATGATTTACGGCACATAACGTAGTCATCGAGTTTGAAATTACAAAGATTTCTATTAGAATCAACTGATTATTCCGGTGAATTCGCCCAATCTTCTTCGATCAAACTGATTCTTTGTCATACCGAAAACTTGTTTTGCCCTGTACTGGAATGCACATCATAATTAGTAGGTGGAAGAATTATAATCTGAAATTCCAAATTTACGTTTTTTTAAAAATTGTTGCAGTGATAAACGTTAACTCTGAATCAATTAATAATCGCATCTCAAAAATCCCCAATTCAATCAGATCTTAGCTTCGAGGCGAACAGTTCAAAAACTCCAACTTTTTAATTAAAATCAGCTCAGGGTTACTGTATAATCAACAAAAATCGAAAGCTTACCCCATCAGCGAGAAATATCGGCATCACGAAGAGCGAAAGTATCCGAAACGACCGATTCAGCTGCTGAACGTAACCAAGCTGCACCTTCTTGCTCTCCTCACGACTTATCGCAAACAGCAGCCTCCTCAGCCGACCTCCTCATCAACGCCGACAAGCACGCGAAGGACCCCCGCCGCCGCCGTCAGATGAAGACTGACCACCGGTCGTACGGCGGCGGTGATCGGAGTAGGGAGGACGAAGTGGAGGCGAGGGGACGGCGACGGCGAAGGAAGGAAGATGGACCACGAGAGTAGGGCCCGCCACGTGCTGGACTGTCGACGCACATCCACCGGAGGCACGATCGGAAGCTGCGGAGCTCGTCGTCGCGGGCGCAGAGGCAGCGGTCGAGGGACGACGGCTTCGTCGACGGAGCAAGCGGCAGGATCTCATGATTGTATGACTGATGATGATGATTGAAGAGATATTTGACTTCATTTTGGATTTAGGGGAGGTATTTAAAGAGTGATCTGGTTTGTTTTTTTGTTTTATTTTTTTTTTTGTTTTTTGTTTTTGTTTTTTTTGAAAAATTGTTTGTAGCCCCAATTTCATTACAAGATTTTGCCCCCCCCCTCCCCCCCCCCCCCCCAAAAAAAAGATTTTTTACGCTGCCAAACCCCCGATCAAAAATTTTGTTTTGAGCTAATTCTTACCGAAAACTTGTTTTGCCTCATGAACAAACATGAACTCAGCTCAATCAAAAATGAAATGCTATGCAGAAAACATTCAAATTGTAGATAGCTACCATCTGGTAATGATCTATTGACGGCGTAAAACATCAAAATTTACCTAAAAAAGAAAATAAGAGTTAGGGGAAAAAAAGGTAATCGAGGAATATCCAATTTGTTACTCTATATCAATTAATTACATTACTAAAAGGAAATTATTGTAAAAAAGACCGTTTTGCTAATAATTAGCAAATAGACCATTTTGCTAATTATTAGCAATAGAGCCTCTTTTTGGTAGATCTCTTTTGACCAATACGTCAAAAGAGGTCGATTTAAAAAACAGACTGCTGAAAACATATTGGACTAGTAGTCCCGTATATTTTTAGTGGCACCAATCAAGAAATTAGTGTCACAGAAAACATACAGGACTACTAGTCTCGTATGTTTTCAGGCAATCTGTTTTTTTTAAAATCGACCTTTTTTGGCTAACAGATCAAAAAGATGTCTATTTTGCTAAATATTAGCAAAGGTCTATTTTGCTAATATTTTAGCAAATCGATATTTTTTAAAACAAAAATTCCCCTTACTAAATTATATATGTAGGATGGTTATGGAACTGATACGAAGTGAATATTTCGGATCCATACCTCAAATATTGATATATGTTGGTCATACAATTGCATAGTTTTTATCCTTAACTTAATGGATTTTAGTCTAATTTTGATGATCAAGAGACCTAATCGTAGTTTTTAGATAATAAAACATATTAATGAACTCTCCCATATCATATGAACTTATTTTAACATTTATCTGAGTTTTCTATATCCGTTTTGCTTGCTGTCTCATGTATATCTCTTACATATCCTGCATGCATATCATATCTCTATCCGATGATTATTGGATATGGATATGAATTTTGTTTATTGAGATATACACAAATATATACATATATTGTAAGTGGGCACAAATTAATAAAATCATATTCAAGCCATATATGACCATTTGCTTCCCTAAGAACGAATTGGTCAAGGATACGCTCAATATATGCCAGGATTATATAAACCCCCCCCCCCCCCCCCCCCACACACACACCCACCCACCCTAATTAGCACCTACACTTAAATACCCAATAGTTTTTTCTACTTTTCACTTAATATCCTCACTTGCTTTTGGCAATACTCATATACCCTAAAGTTTTCAAAACGTGCACTTATAATATTCTCAATTATGCGGACGCAAGAACTTATCTCCAATGAAAAAATTCATGAGTCACTCACATGTTAGTTTTATAAATATTTAATCATTAATTTTTATTAAATTTAGTTATATAAGTAAATATATTTTAGATTTATCCTAATTATATTTTAAAGTAAGATTAATAAGTTTAACAATAAGTTTCACAAAGATTAATGTTCTAAAATCAGCATATGAGTGCCGAATAAGATTTTGAGAGATGAGATGTTTATGTTTGCATAACCGAGTGTATTAAAAAATAAATTAAAAAATTTTAGAGTATATAAGTACTGCAACGGCGCGAAGCGTGGGAAAATATTGGGCATTTAACTGCAATTAAGCCAAAAGAAATTAAAAAAAAAAAGAATGGTGAAAAAGACAAGAGTACGACAGATAAGTTGACCCGTGATTTATAAGAGGGAAGGATAGCGAACAGTGAAAACTCAAGGTATATATATTGTCCTGGGCTTATATCAGGTGAAAATGAGACTTTAAAAAGCTAGAGCCCAGCTGGTCACCAGCTGGTGGACACGCGTTTTATAGTCACGCAATTGACGGCGGCAAAAAATGTAGAAGGACAAAAGAAAATTTGGTTAGGTCCAGAAATGGAACGCTAAATATAGTATTTTGCCAACGCACAATTGCATGTGCCTTGTTATTAGTGGAAGTCAGACGTGCCACTAATAGTATTTTGCCAACTCACATTTGGCTGAATTGCACTAAAATACCACAAAGTTTCTCCTTATATTTTGTCGCGGAAGAATATCACGAGTTCTTAATTGGTACTATTGATCATGTAAATGTGAAAATTTTCACTTGAATGTTCTCATATGACATTAACACGTTAATTTTATAGTTTTCTAACTATTAATATTTGTTAAATTTATCATTAAACATATTCCACATCTATTTTGAAGTAGAGTTAAGATAAATATGGAAGAAAAAAAAATTTGGTTGGTTTAATAGCGAAGTTAACAAATATTAGTAATTAAAAAGCACTAAACTTAGAATGTAAGCATTGTTGGAAAATATTAGGGCAAAAATTTTAACGTTTGTATGATCAATAATACTAACATGCCAATCTTTTACCAACGCATCATATTTTTTTGCCACTAAATATAACTTGCTGTATGTAAATGATATATAGGGAAAACTTTGTGGTATTTAAATGCAAGTTAGCCAAATTGTTTCCTCCAAAAATTTATTGGATAACAGAGTACAGGTGTCCTGCAAACGACAGACATCTGGTCAATATGCTACCCAACCTCACATGAGACTTTGATCTAACTGACGTAATGTTGTGATTCCTTCTTTTTTTTTCCCCTTCCTTCCTTTTTTAAATGAACAAGAGCAATAAAGTCGTCTTCAGCTTGTGTACTTGATATTGTCTGATTCGTAATTAGTCACGGGGATTAGTCACCTAAAACTTAATATTCGAACTGAGATAATATGTGGGATAAATTTTTAAGGTATTAGTAACATAGAACTAAAACTAGAACAAAATTTTACTGTGTTAGTCAAGTAGAACTCTAACAAAACTAGAATTGAGATAATATTACAAAATTATCCCAATTTTTTTATTTTTCTATACAAACGTGAGAGTTTTAGTCTCTCAAATTATTTTAAGTTTTAGCTTAGAACTAAGTGGTAAAAAAACTAGAACTCATATTTATTTTGTTATTTTTTATATATTTTTTTTACTTCTTTGCTATTATGGTTATCACCATCATTAGACCATCATTATAATAATAATTGTCAATATCTTATAGTCTAACCAAAAGTTATTTAATAGTAAAAAATATTCTTGTAAGCAATCATCAATTAATAATAGTAAGTTTAAAATACATAAATAGTATTTATATCTTCAAAATACATAAAAATATATTTCATGATTATAAAAAATTATCCCATGTTATTTTATCAAAATACCACGCTTCACAAAATTATTCCTATTTATCCCACTAAAATATCCCATTAGCAAAAAATTATTCCACTTTAACAATTATCTCATTTTGCATGAAAATGTCCCAATTGACTAACACCCCCTCAGAAAACTATGCAAAGTTAATTTTATAAAATGGTTATATTAGCTGTTAAGTTATTGAATTTGTAACGATTAATCTTTGTTATAAATTAAAAATTTTGATTACATAGACAAGCCCAGATTTTTATCTCCAGAAAGAGCCAAACGTCGGAAAAACACTTCTAATGATACAAGAATATTAGCTAATGACTGGAGCAAATTTGGAAGGATTCCAAAAAAGCACTACCTAAAGATCTCAATTAGATTAAGAATTCTATGTAATTGGTGGGATGCTAATGAGTCATTGACTTCTGTTTTACCCTAAATATTTTATATATACCACGTCAGCATCCATGTATCATCGCATGACCATAACATGATGGGGGATGATCTGCATGTAGGGCTGTCTAAACGGGGCGATCCGGATTTTCGGGTCCGGGCCGGGCAAAATGTCAAGCCCGAACCTAGACCTAGGGTGTCTGGGCCATGTCCGGTCTGGGCCGAACATGGTCGGGCTTGGCTTCGGGCTAGGCTGGATTTTTTGTATTTTTTTTTGTTAAAATTTGATTCAAAAATAGATTAACCTTATTATATTTATATAAGCATGTATTGGTATATACTTATATATTAATATATAGCTATATATTATATGTAAGTATATATAAGTATATATTAATGATCAAATCATACTATACTTATATGTAGTATACATTAGAAATATATATATATATATATACAAGTATATATTAATGACAACCCGGAACCCAGCCCGGATTTTCCAGGCCTTACTCGGGCCCGGGCTAGGTTCGGGCTCGGCCAGGTCCGGGCCCAATGCCCATTTGGACACCTCTATGTGCGTGCCACCCTCCCACTCCTGGCTAGAGCTGAGAATAAAATGCCCAATAAAAAGCTTAGCATAAAACCGTCTTAAGGGCCCAAACACACGGTAAAGAGCTCGGGAGGCGCATAATTTTAAAGATAATTCACTGCTTTCTGATGAGAGGGCCTCATTGACGAGACCATTCTGATACCGCCTAACGAGTTGTTGTCTTGTTGTGCATGTCAGGACGGAGATAAGAGGATTCCGTCCATTAATTGGTGGATCCACCGGAGGCTCATATTTTCCTTATCTTGTGCAAGTTTTACTAAGCTGTAACAACTTCAGTATGAAAGGGCTCTTAATTAAAGCAAGAAATACGTAAATGCTGCTAAAAAGCAAAGGGCGCTTGTATCACCGAAAAGTTTTTCAATGCAACTACAAATGCTATCATGATATTCCACATTCAAGCAGAACTTTCTGAACCGTTCATAGGACGATTGCAATTTTAAAATCATCCCTAAATTAGCTCAAGTAGCAAAGTTACAATCAATTCGGTATATAAAAAATAAAAAATATCATGTTCTGAGATGACTTGTACTTAGGCCAATGGACAAAACCCTCCAAACATCTCGCCTTTGAGAAGCATATATGCGAGGATTTGGATCCTCTCCAAACATCTTGTGTGATTTTATTTGCTGCGTTTGGTGGTTTTTTTTTTGAGAGGTTTTGCGAGATCTAAAAATCCCTACACTAACATCTAGGGCTGTCCATCCGGGCCGGGCCGGCCCGGCCCGGCCCCGGAAACCAAAGCAGTCTTGACATCCATTTGATGCACAAATAACTTATGTATAGATGCCAAAGCAATAAGAATTCTAATAGATGTTATACGTGCGACAGGTGCATATGTATCAAAATAATCTATGCCTTCTTTTTGTCTAAACCCTTTGGCTACTAATCTAGCCTTAAAAGCTTGAACAGAACCATCAGAATGATATTTTCTTCTAAAAACCCATTTACATCCTATTGGCTTTGATCCTTGAGGTAAATCTACTAAAATCCAAGTACTATTTCCCATTATAGAATCCATTTCATCATTGACAGCTTCTTTCCAAAATGAAGCATCTCTAGATGACATTGCTTCTATAAAGGTTTTAGGATCATCATCTGGATTAAAACTTATAGGATGTTTATTTAAAACATTATTATTCCTATCACCTTCAACAAGAAAAATAATTTGTTCAGGAGAAATAAAATCTGAAGGTAAAGATTTCTCTTTTCTTACTCTAGTACTTCTTCTTGGCTCTGATATTTCTTTAGATATATTCGTTTCCTTAGCATGAAAATCAGAACTAGAAAAATTATTAGAGTTAAGCAGAATAGGAACATTTTCAACATTTTCAGAATCTACAGAAAATTTATTTTCAAAGAATTCAACATCTCTAGATTCAACAATAGTATTAGAAGATAAATCAAGTAGTCTATATGCTTTGCTATTTTCAGCATATCCGACAAAAACACTTTTAAAGGCTCTAGGTCCAAGTTTTGTTCTTTTAGGATCAGGAACTCTATAATAAGCCAAACACCCCCACACTTTAAAATATGACAGATTAGGCTTTCTACCTTTCCATAACTCATAAGGGCTTATATTTGACTTTTTAGAGGGAATCCTATTATGAATATAACATGCTGTGTACAAAGCTTCTCCCCATAAATTTAAAGGTAACTTAGCATTATTAAGCATACAATTTATCATTTCTTGTAAAGTTCTATTTTTTCTTTCGGCTAAACCATTCTGTTGGGGAGTATAAGGTGCTGTACATTGATGAATAATGCCATGTTCTTCACAAAAAGTATTAAAGTTATCAGAAAAATATTCACCACCTCTATCAGAACGTAATACTTTAATTTTCCTTTCAAGTTGATTTTCAACTTCTGTTTTGTATTTTTTAAACATATCAAAAGCTTCATCTTTTGTTCTTAAAAGATAAACATACATATATCTACTGCAATCATCAACAAAAGTGATAAAGTATCTTTTTCCTCCTCTAGTTAACATACCATTCAATTCACATATATCAGAATGTATTAAATCTAAAACTTTAGAATCTTTGCGAGAAACACTTGGAAAAGATTTCTTTGTTAATTTAGACTTAGCACAAATTTCACATTTATCAAATTCACCATTAAAGTTAATGAAGTCTAACTTTCTCATATTTTTCAAATAGCGAAAATTTAAATGTGCTAAGCGATCATGCCATAAATATGAAGACTCAACAATATAAACAGAAGATATAACTTTATTATTAATACTTAGTTGATACATTCCATCACAAGAGTAGCCCTTTCCCACAAACATCCCGTTCTTAGACAGGATAACATTATTTGACTCAAAAGCAACCCGAAACCCTTTCTTACAAAGAAGATCAACAGAAACTAAGTTCTTTCTAACTTCGGGTACATACAGAACATTTATAAGAGTCAATTTCTTTCCAGAAGTAAAATCTATATCAACAGTCCCTTTTCCAGCAACCTTTGCACAAGCATTATTCCCCATTTGCACTTCTGTAATTTCCGAAATTTCTTCAAATCCTTTGAACAAGGATTTGTCCTTGCAAACGTGGATTGTTGCTCCAGAATCAAGCCACCATCCAGACTTAACAGAAGCCATATTGATTTCAGAAATCATAGCGACCAGATTCTCTTCTATCATATTTGCAGAAGCCTTTGATTTTACATTATTATTTTTTCTGTGACGACATTCTTTAGCAAAATGTCCAGGCTTGCCGCAAATAAAACAGGACCCCTTTTTCTTCTGAAAATTCTTCTTTTTAAAGTGTTGTCCACTTTTCTTTACTTGAAGGTTCACATTTTTTACCGAAGATTCATTCTTCTCCACGGTGTGGACCTTACAATCACTTTGGACAGAATTTTTCGAATCACGTATGCGTGACTCCTCTTCAATTCTAAGATTCTTCTGAAGTTGTTCCAAAGAGATATCCTCAGTTTTATGCATTAGTTTCTTCGAATAATCTTTCCAAGTTGATGGTAGTTTTGCAATAATTGCAGCAACTTGAAAAGACTCTGGAAGAACTATTTTGAGAACATGAATCTTATTAACCAGAACCTCCAATTCATGAACTTGCTCTAGGACAGACTTGTCATCAACCATTTTATATTCTAGATATTTTGCAATTAAATACTTGTTTGTACCTTCCTCCTCGGCTTTGTATTTAAATTCCAGTGCGTTCCAGATCTCCCTTGCCGACTTTATCCTCGTGAAAAGATCATATAATCGGTCCGAAAGTGTGTTCAGAATGTGACCGCGACACAACACTTCATCTTCCTCCCGTTTTGCCTTTTGCTTTTTGATTTCTTCTATTTCCTCCTCAGTAGGTTGTTTGCCGTCTGCACTTGGTTTTGGATCTTCTATGGGCTGCAGATTGGGGTTGAGAATGTAGGAGATCTTCAATGCTGTAAGAAGAAACATCATCTTGTCTTGCCAGCGAGAGAAATTGTTCCCGTCGAATCGGTCCAATTTGACCATGTCTTGATTCATCACCTTGATTGATTCCGACTCCATTGTAGCAGAGATATTTCTTTAAGATTGTTAGTTTTAATATTGAAGGAGACAGAAATTCTGAGGCGTGAAACACTTTCCTTAAAGAAATATTTGCCCCCACTTGATATTCAAAGTTGCTTCGGGTTAATGCAAATTTTCTTCCCAGGATACAACAGAAAATGAAAATTCCAGTAAGCAAATCTGGAATTTTCCTTAATTCGTTGTGAAACAAGTTTGTAATATTGCAGAAGTTTTTGATAGAAAAGATTCAGAGAAAGAATTATTTTTTTTTTTGATATCTGAAAATATAAACTATTTATAGATTTTGAAAAGGTGCTTCCAACAGTCACAACTTTTCAAAACACCCCTTGGATTAAACAGCCACTTTTCAACAGTCTTGTCTTTTCATAAATTTTTAAAATTCGAAATAACATTAAAATATATTCAATATATAATTATATATATTAAAAAATATAACATTTAAGCGGGTTTAGAAGCCTACACTTTGATCCATTATTCAAAGCCCAATAAGCATTCAATGCTTTTAAACCTCTAAAAGAATGCTCAAAATTCCGATGTGGGACTATCTTGTTTTTTTACAAACAAATACTAACACTAACATCCATTATTGTGCACTTAGCCGGAGGATTAAAGAGTCAGCAGTTGACATTCGAAGTTGAAGTCGAACATCGTTTTTTAATTATGTACTTCTTGATTGAGGAGGACACAATGAGACGTAACAAAAGAGAAATTCAAGTAGGAGATAATCAAGTAATGAGACGTGGATAAGTGATTACCTCACGTCAACTCAGTATATTTGTTGCTGGTCCTAATACGTAGCCGCAAACTACTAACAATGCAATCCCAACAAGCAAGTTCGATTCCTAATAATAATAATAATAATAATAAAATTCTAAAGAAACGGAGAACGAGTAGAAAGTTGCAAACGCAGTTGCAACTTTTACAGTAAAACAAGGGAGAACGTAGGAATTATCCGAAGTTTTGTTAGGATATGTGAAGCCTAACTATCAAGCATGCCCTATACTTCAGAAGAGAGGATGAACAAAGTTGGAACAGGAGGAACATGATCGACGATGGAGAAGTTCAAGCAAAACGACGAAGGAGACGGTTTTCTGCATCGCGGTCGACCGGCCATGGCGCAGCGGTCGACCGACGTCGTGCACAGCTGGGTGCACAGGCCAGGAGCTCATCGCGGTCGACCGAGCATGGCACTGCGGTCGACCGGCAAAAGTCCAGAGAGCAAGCCCAGTCTGCAATCAGCTTCGCGGTCGACCGCACATGGCGCTGCGGTCGACCGCCCAAAGTCCAGAGAGCTCGATCAGGAATAGGATTCGTCGCGGTCGACCGCACGTGGTGCGGCGGTCGACCGGAGTCGGGTTTTGGCCCAGTTTCGAATTTTAACTTGTTTTGTTCTGTTTCCTTTTTTATTGGTTAAACCCTTAAGTCTATAAAAGGGTTGATTAGGGCATGATGTAATGAGACGAAAAATAGTGAATTTTTCTCCTGCGGCGGCCGTGGACGTAGTTTCTCACATTGAGAAGCGAACCACATAAATCTTGTGTGTTTGAGATTGGTTGTTTTTCTCTCTTCTCTCCTAAATCTCTATTTCCAAATCGCATCAGGGGGGGTGTGCATCCCCAACAAGTGGTATCAGAGCGACCAGGTTCGGCGCGAGCGATTTGAGGTCAGAGACAATGGGATCTGAGAAGGAAACATCCAAGATTGAGAAGTTTGATGGAACAAACTTCGGGTTCTGGAAGATGCAGATGGAGGACTACCTCTATCAGAAGGATTTATACCTACCATTGGGAGAGAAACCGACGGATATGAAAGATGCGGATTGGAAGCTATTGGATCGAAAGGCCCTTGGAGCGATCAGGTTGACCTTGTCTAAATCAGTAGCGTTCAACATCAAGAATCAGAATACGACGGCGGATCTCATGGCGGCGTTGTCCAGTATGTATGAGCAGCCCTCTGCGGCGAATAAGGTACATCTCATTAAAAAGTTGTTTAATTTGAGGATGTCCGAGAGCCAGAAATTCAAGGAACACCTGAACGAGTTTAACGAGATCACGGATCAACTAAACTCGGTCAATATTCAGTTTGACGATGAAATCCAAGCCCTCTTGATACTTGGTCAATTGCCCGACAGTTGGAAGGGTACCGTTATCTCGATCAGCGGATCATGTGGCAAATCAAAGCTGAAGTTTTCAGAGGTGGTGGACATGATTATGACTGAGGAAATAAGAAGACAAGAGGAAGGGATTTCTAATTCAGGGTCGGCGTTGAACCTTGAGGGCAGAGGAAGAAACAGAAACAGAAATAGAGGGAATAGCCGAGGAAGACCTAACTCGAGGAACGGGAGGTCAAAGTCCAGAAATCGCAAGGGCAAGAAGGAGATCGATTGCTGGAATTGTGGCAAGTTTGGCCACTATGAGAATCAGTGCCGAGAACCCAAGAAGGATAAGGAAAACAAGACTGAAGCGAACGTGGCCTCAGGAGAATCAGATGATGCCCTAATCTGTTTGTTGGAGAGCAAAACTGAAGCGTGGGTGCTGGATTCAGGAGCTTCGTTTCATGCTACCTCAAATAGAGATTTATTTGAGAACTACATTT
>NC_033794.1:2203358-2203731 GCF_001876935.1 Asparagus officinalis | reverse complement strand
GTTCATGAAGAATTTTCCCTAATAACGATATTACTATTTAGTATTAAATCAATTTTATTATATAAGATTATATGGCCCTTTTTAATAAATTATAAAGTATATATATGGAAACATTAATGCTCATAGCCAGTATTGGGCTTCACAAAATAGATTATTTTTTTTCTTTATCTTATTATTCACGCTTTTTTGATGTAAGTTCTCTTTTGCTAGTCACTCAATTGGCTATATTTAGTTTTTATAATATCAGAGGTTAGAATTTTCTCTTTAAAAGTGTTGACATAGATTTCTTAAAAAATATATACACATAGTTGTTCGCGGGAAAAATTATGTCTTTCTTCATTGTTGATATCATTGCTATCTCAGTTAACAACTT
>NC_033794.1:2199842-2202358 GCF_001876935.1 Asparagus officinalis | reverse complement strand
TAGCAGTTTGATATTTCAAGTATTGTGTTTTGGTTATTATTGCTTGAATATATTTTAAAAGATATAGAAACTAAAGTTTAAGAGGTAAGAGTTTCAAGTTATTGTAAAGAAACTCGAATTAAGACAGTGGTCCATAGGTCATAAAGCGTTAAGCTAAGAGGACTCTTAAATTTGTGCAGAAGCTGAATTGATTGGGCATATATTTGAGGCTTTTGTTCTGCGAATAAAGGTGATGGCTTTACATGTGGTGCGCTTGTAAAAGTTCAGAACGGCATTACATGTTTGTGTTATGTTGCAAGAGACATCTTAAGGGGCGTACACGGATTTGACCATAAAGGGTGTACGACTCTTTCTTATTTACACTCCACTAAAACCCATAAGGAAATTCTTTAGCAACATTAGTGGTACTAGCGGCTTGGACCGTGGAGTGACCTTATGTGCCTAGTTGGAGCAATATAGTGTTTTCACGATCAACATTAGTGGAGTACTTTTTGTCATCTTTTAAGGAAAGGATTTTAGAAACTATTCCTAATTAGAATCATGGCAACAAGCTTTTTTTCTAAAATAGAATGGCGTGCGCACCCGACTTTTGAACAGTTTTTGAAAATTTAATATTTTTGAAAATTTAAAATGAGGTATGTTAGTGCCAGTGCGGAGCATTGTTGGGTTTGATTATCCAACAAAACCCATGTGGCCAAACCTACTATACTCTTGGATTTGATTTTAAGTTGCCATTTATTCAAGTTAGGATCAGGATGCTAACCACAGTGGTCTGGGCTTGACAGTTCTGTTTGATCAAGCTTTGGTGTGGTTTCTTTGAATAGGCTAAAGATAGGATCAACCGGGAGTGTAAATCCCGACGGTTGTGCATTAAACCATGATGGGTATGAGTTAATCACAATATCTATTTAAAGGGTGGGAGTCCCTCCTCTCAACCGTATGCAGAAAAGAGACTAATTCCCATATTGGCTACGGGAGGAGAGAGGAGAGACTTCCATTGTTTTCGACGGTGGGTGAACGGTAATTTAGATCTATATTTCTAGTTCAATTTTCATGCCTAGATCATCAAATTATCCAACATAGACGTATCCATATCCGTATCCGTATCCGACAACAAATAAATATCTATATCTGATCGGACACGCATATACATATCGATAACTAAACACCGATCGAGAAATTTGTTTATCTTCACTCTTATGATTTTGCTCCGAGTCCGTATTTAATTTTGACAAGCGACGCATCCGATCAATTGCCCAATCCTTCTGCAGCCCTAAAGTATTGAACAAGTGCCCGGGTGGTTAATATTTGTGTACGTAGTTCATATCGATCCATTGGTGAACGTACTTTGGAGCAGCAACTGTCTAAGTGAATACGACCAAGCCACTGTGTACGTAGTTTAATCGCCTTAAATGAGCTGTGGGCTCTGCAGAAGAAGACTCAGAGCCCGGAGGCTCGATCATAGGCCTTGCATGAGTGTAATTAGGACGTAGATGTCTCATTGTTTTGAGGCTTGGCTGTATCATGAGGATGGAGCCCACGGACTTTACTAGGGTTTTGAATTTGAATTGGGATGTGGCTGCAGGTTTGGTTCTTTAATCAAATGAGTTCAGAGTGCATATTGGAGGTGTCCCATGTGTCGGACTTTGATGGGATTTACTCATTATTTGATGATTCGTGATGAGTAGAAGAATTGAACTGTTGAAGATTATGTGAAAGAAATAAATTTTACCTGATCGTGTAAGTCATAACATTGGCCGTAAAAATGAAGCAGTAAATAATTGTTGTCAGTTCCACCCATTTTGTCACCGTTTAGAATTTTTTACCTTTGCCCAATTAAGGAAAAAGGGCCACATGAGTTTTCGGCCCATCTTTTAGAGCACACTTGTAGTAAGATCCGAAGCCTGAAAGTCCAGCGGTTTAGACCCATGAGACTAAATTAAAGCCCAGGCCTGCAAGTTCAATGATCTAAAGCCCATGAAAAATAATAAGTCCCCCCTTCATAATAAATCATTTTAGGCTGTTATCTATTACCTTTTTATTAATCATTTGACGAGGGAACTTTCCACGACCCTTCGAAGCATAGGTATCAAACCCTCGGGGGCGGCTAAGGAGCACTCCCCAACGTGCGGCCTCGTGTATTTCAGTAAATTAAATTCCTATAGATGCTCCACATGAGAGTTGAACATGGAGACATTTGAGTCCCTACTCATTGGCATCAGCTTACCAACTCATCTAAATCCTCTTGGGTAGGTTTCATATCTATTATCTATTACTATTATTTAAGAAAAGTCTTTTTTTTTGTCCAAACCTATGTGAGCTAGGAATTCAAATATTTCCATTAAATGTCCTCATAGTTTACACCTGTTTAATCATCAAAAGGGTTAAACTCGGAAAACTAAAAAAACTACCATCTTTAACTCTATTTATCCCATGTTCTAAATAACTATTCCTGATAACCTATCTTAACTCTATTTTTTAACCTAAAGGTTGAATTGTGTATGCATATATATAGT
>NC_033794.1:2185913-2199821 GCF_001876935.1 Asparagus officinalis | reverse complement strand
CTCATTTAAGATTTTTCAAAACTTCCCTCAACAAACTTACTTCTTCCATCTTGTAGCGTCGATCCAATTTCAACGGTTGCCGGTGTCGTCATTTTTTTTGGTCCGAGCGTTGAATCAAGGTGCTCTCGTGCCAGCTAACACTGATGAGTGCTGACTGTAGAATACAGCGAGGGCTTTCTAGTTCCTACGCGGAGCCAAATATTGTTAGGTCACACCTCACATCGTCATTAATTGTCTATTTTCGTTAAATTTTCGGATGTGGGCCTGAGAGTGATGGATGTTTGAAGTTGTACAACACGTATACAATCTATATCTATATCTATACTATTTATAAAAAAAAATACCCATGTCAAAACATTTGACTTCCTTTTTTACCCTCTCAATTTTTTTATAACTCAAAAGTATACCATTATTTATAATACTAATGATCCATAACCTCTCATTAACTATGCATCTCTTCATTTTCTCAAATTATTTGGTCTCGCTATAATAATTTATAATGGTAACAAATTTCGTGAATATATAATAACTTATTATAAATAATGATTAATTATATAAGTAAAAGTAATTCATTTAATAAATTATTGCACATAATTATAATTATTAATAATAGTATAATAGGGGCTATTTCTTTATGTTGTAAAGAATATTACCTTGTTTGATAAGTAATATCATCTTAGTAATAAAAATTTGGATGTTATAAATTAAAAATACTTTTATTTTGAAATTTTAATTTATATAAAAAAATTTGGATCCTTGAAATGTATGGGACATATACTTTTCTCTTTTTTTTCTCAAAATATATTTTAGTTACTCGCTAGAATAATTTAATATGATAATAAAAATATATTATAATTTGTTGTAAAAGAATTATTAATTGTAATGAAATAGTAAAATTATTTAGTTAATAAAATATTGTATGTAATTATAATTATTAATAATGTTATAAATTAGGATTATTTTTTATATTATAAAGATTTATTACCCTTTTTGATATTTTAATATCGTCTTAGTAATAAATATTGGATATTATGAATTTAAAATATTTTTATCTAAGAAAATCACTTTATATAAAAATATTGGATCTTTAAAATTTATGAGTCATTCATTTTTTTGGACAGTAAATATCTCATAAATTTTAAGGATCTAATAATTTTATATAAAGTACTTCTTTCAAATAATAATATTTTTAATTTATACCATCTAATTTTTTATTACTAAGACGATATTAAAATATCGAACAAGGTAATATTCTTTACAACATAAATTCATATAATATTTAAAATTATTTGTCATTATTTATTAGATATTGTAATAAAATATGTACATAACATAAATATTTAATAATTTAAATGGTTTAATTATATCAATAGTGTTACTTAAACTAATGATTACATTATTATTTAATTATTATACTCCTAAATAAATTGTTTAATAATATAATAATAAATAAATTTAAATAACTATTAAATGTATGTTAATAGTAATTTAAGTGCTGCTAATAGTATAAGTTAATTTTTATTAAATTATAGTGCAATAAAATAATTTTTAATGGTTATATATAATTTATTAAATAATATAATATTGAATACAACAACACGCCCACTTGTATTACACTAGTTATTCCAAAATGAACAACTTAATTTGAATAATACTACATCTTTAACCAACATGAAAACATCAGAAAGTCCATATATCGAATTATTATGGTTAAGAATGTGTTCTTCCTACTAACGACTCAAAACAAAGAAATATTTAAATCCTCATCATTGCATGCATCATCCAATTAATTTAATATAATTAAAAAAAAAAACTATCCCCCAACTTGTAACTAAACGATTACATCCCCGTTTAAAAACCACCTAGGCTAAAGGGGAGCCACAAAGCAAAAGTTCCCCTAGTCCCAAAATCAAGGAAGTGGCCATTCTCTACTACCACACTCAACAAAGCTATAGAGCTAAAACAAATAAGTGGGCCCAAGGCTAGCTTCCTTGAAAGCCCGCTTTAGATTAGTGGCCGTTACGTGGCGGCCCAAATTTTATCAGGGGATGGTGACGTGGTTGAGCCCTTGTTCCTTGAACCATGGTGCAAACAAATTAAACATGAGTAGGCGACGTGGATGAGTTTGTTTTTTTAGTTTTTTTTTATTTAGGAAATTGCTTACACAATGCAAGTGATTGCTTCGAAGGATATTAGGGCTCGTTTGTTTCTTTCTTTTGGGAGGAGAAACCCTGCCATAATTTGATAAAAGTCAGAATTGTGGCAGGGGTACCCCCTGCCATAATTTGATAAAAGTCAGAATTGTGGCAGGGTTTCCCCTCGCAAAAACTCAAAACAAACATGTCCTTAGTGATTGTAAAAAGCTTGTTTGCATAGATTCCGCCTCGTTGGGTTCATGGTTCACTCCTTTAGGACATACGTCATGATTCATTTCTATGTCTACCTTCCCCCTAAGATTTTTTTTATTATTCTTTATTCGATTTATGAGGTGTCACTAGTCTATAGATTGATTGGCGTTGGGGGTAGTGGTTTCTCTTTCTTCTTCTTCTTTTTTTTGTTTTTTGTTTTTGGGGCAATCATGAATTTAATTTTATTTGAGGGTGTCATTGGGTAATATGATGATGAAATATAGATAGTGGGTGGCTTCACTTGTGATTACAATGAACCATTTTGATTTTTGACATAGGTGTGTATGGTATAATGAATGAATCCTCTTGGTTTACAATTACCGTATGTACTGCTTTATATGCAAAAAACAAAACATACTAGGAGATATTAAAATATATATATATATCATTATCATTTGGCTAAATTGCACTTTAATACCCCATTGTTTCACCATCTTTACACTTAACTATCCTAAGTTGCAAAAAAATACACATTAATAGCCTAAACTATAAATAAACAGCACTTTAATACCCTAAGTTGTAAAAAAACTAGCGCGGTGCTCCTTTTGTTAGTAGCATGTGGGAATATTCATGGGAATAGGAACAATTCCATGTGATTAACACATGATATTTGTGTAATTGTATTAACCCCGTTAATTATCCTATTTACCGTAATAACTACCATCCATCTTTTAATTAAATTTTACATCCATTCCTATAAAGGTATATTTTTGTCATGAGCAACTTTTTTAAAGGAGTTTATATTATTCTAAGGGTGGACCGTTTAGAAAATTCAAATGTTGCTTTTTACCACTTAAGATATTTGAGTGTAAAAGTGCGAAACGTTAGAGTATCTTGTCGCCGTGACGTCTATAGCCTTATCATTTCTCAATTTTAGCTGATATAAATTATAGTTATAGGTATAATGATGCACAGTTCGTATTAAAGAAATAAATGGCCTCAACGTTAATTTATAATTTTCCATAATGGGAAGGTTGAGTTAAAACTAATTATGCTATTAATTTAACATTCCCTTTAAGAAAAATTTAATAACAACGATGTTCAGAGAATCTAACGGCTTCTTTTGTCGTGCAGCGGAAAATGCGAGTCAGTTGGCAGATGGGCCGTTTGGAGACAGCTTATGTATCACGCGCCTCTGACGTGCGCCAGTCCAGTCACGATACTCTCAGCTTCAGTTGGGACCCACCGTTGTGAAAGGGTGAAACTACGGGTCTCTTTGTGGGCGTGCGACAAAAGAGATTTTAAACGAGTGCGCTATAGCTGGCACCGCCGACAGCGACAGCACCGTACTGAAGAAAGAGGGAGAGAGCGGTACGCTCTGCTCTTAAATTTACTCCACGTCACCACAAATTTAAACAAAGCCTTCAAATTGGTCCCCACCTTCCCCACACGTGGCACCTGAGCGAGCTCGCTGCGAAGGGCAGCAGGCACACGTGTTGCAGAAGTGGGCCCCGCCGTGGGACGAGTTTAAGATAAAGACCTAAACTTTTTGGGGTATTTGGCAAATGTAAAGCGAGATCGAGAAATCATATCCATGTTAGCGCGCAAGTGAAATACAATACGAAAGTCTTTTTTTTCCTTTACAACTAAAGAAATCATATCCATGTCAGCATGTAAGTGAAATACAATATTAGTTTATAATTGTTGTCTACGTAACTTAGATTTTACAATGGGTCTAGCGAGAGTACATCTCGACTCCAAGTTAACGAGGTCAACTAGGTAAAGTGTGGACATCAGTACTCAGCAGTATAACCCGAAACGACCCATGGGCCTGATTTAAAGACCTAGATAAATTTGTACTTGTAATATGTTTTTGCTTAAATATTAAATTTAACTTCCAAATCAATTTAATTTCAAAGCTAGTTAAATAACCCCCTCCTAAACTGCGCTGTGTTTAAGTTTTGGTCCACAGGAAGAGCGCTCAACCTAGAGGAACACGTTAAAATATAGAAATTATGACTTATAAATATCACAATAATTCTGAAAGTTTTGATAGAATAGCTGGACAGAAATCAAGGTTCGTAAAGAATTCGTAAGTGTTTGCTTGATAAAAATGTCTTTTGTTGGATCACAAAAGATGTCGAATGAAAACTAGAAATGAACAGAAGCCCGTATTGTTCGCCGAGGAATTGTTAAGCGGGAGAAAATTTTAACGGAGAGTAAAAGGTGCGGGTGAAGAATACAGGCAGGCGCAGACTAAAGTAATGAAAGAATACGGTAGTCGTCATCTTAGAGCATCTCCAACAGCTTCCCAAAAAAAATTTTCAAAATAAGAAAGCAAAAGTAATATTCTTCAAATTATTATTTTTCCAACTCCAACAGTTTCTCCATTTTGAAGAATACTGCATTTATTACAATAATAAAAATATTATACATCTTTGACATGAACTTTAACAATAGAGGTTTAGACATGAACTTTTTGTTTTTTGCTCCCTCATTTTATAGTGTTGAGTCGTTTTTTGAGTAGTTGAAGACTTGAAGAACATGAAACATTTGTGACAAAGTTCTCCCAAAAAATTTAAAGAATGTTGCAGATTTGGGAAAAACTCCCATTTTTTTCCTCCTCCATCCCTATTTTGGGGAATGAGATAGAGAATATGTTGGACAAAAAAAAAAATCTTCAAAAGTAAAAATACCAATAAAATGGGGAAGCTGTTGGAGATGCTCTAATAAAGAGAAGAAAAAAGAGGTGAAAGATATTAATGAATGCAATATTTTACTTGAAAGCTACTTTTCTCAATTTCAACTTACTTAAGCATTTATTATAGAACTTGAATCTGTATGAAAAACGTGGATAATTTTTATCATTTCACTTTCAATAAAATAAACACTCAAAATATTAAAATCATTTCACTTTCACACCTTTTTTTTTTTTTGAAAAGTTTCACTTTCACACTTTACAATTAAACGCCGCCCTTAGAATAACTAAAATTTTATAACAAACTAAAAATTCGTAATTAATAAATAGTCACGTCCTTAACCTCCAGACTTCTAACACGGATAATTATGCTATCCAGGACGACTCATCAGTGTAGTTTTCTTTACTAATCTGCAATCTAGCTTTATTTATTTTTTTAATTTTTTTTTGGAGAGAAATCTGCAATCTAGCTTTTCTGACTAGTAATTATTATTGTAAAATATGATTTAATTTGTTTTATTCTTAGGGGCTGTTTGGTTCGCTATTATAAGGGGTGGAAAACTCAGAAAACCCCTCCACGTCAGATTTTTAGCCCTCCACGTCAGTTTTTTTGTTTCCGTCCATTTCTTTGTGCCGCTTTGGTTCGCTCGAATGGAAGAGGGAAAACTCTACTTAAATCGCCGCCAACTAAGATTTTTTTCCCTCTCCGATTTCCTTCCCCAACCAAGTGAAATTGATGAAAACTCTGCCACGTCAGATTTTTTTCCTTCTTTGCTTTGTTTACAAAAATTTTCCTTTTTTTTCTATGCGAACCAAACACAAGAAAAATAAATACATTGGTTTCCCACCATTTTTATGTGCGAACCAAAGCAAAACAATCTATTTCTTGGAAAAGTTTAGAAAACTCAAAACTTGTGTTTCTTTACATGGAATTGCATTTCTCTATATCAAGGAAACGAACCAAACAGCCCCTTATTAGAATTCTATCAGCTCATTGTCAAAGTTTGGACGGCGCCCATAAGGTAGAGAACATCCTCGTGTATTCTTTTTATAAAAATGACAGAATTATCCTTTTAGACCCCTTTGGCATTGAAGAAATAGAAAGGGGGTTTTGTGCTTATAATGGGACAAATATGTAAAGGCGAGGAGTCAACCGCCCGTACCCGGTGCTAGCACGTGCGAAGCGCCTCTGTGGTAAGGTTTAATTGCACTTATATACCCTCATTTATTATTAATGACACTTATAAACTTTAAAGTTTTTCAAACTTTTAGCTGTGTGCCCTGGTTTGTTTTGGCAGCACTCAGATACGCCTAAGTTTAAAAAACTTGTACTTATATAACTTAAAGTTTTAAAAAGCTGCATTTATTTATTGTAAAGTTTATATAACTGAGATTATTTAATTATAAGTTTTAAAAACTTTAAAACATGAAAATGCATATTTTTTTACAACTTAATAATATATAAATAATATAAAAAATAAGTGAAAAAACCAAGGTAGGGCATATATATGTTGTAGCTGTCAAAATACTAGTTGCTGGAAACTAACAGGGCAAGTTGGTTATTGATTAATACGTCAAAATTTTAATCGAAGAAAAAATTGAAGTGCGCCGCAAATTTACAGCGACGCCGGAGAATTATCCATTTGATAATCTTACGCTCGAATTAAAGGTGGCAGAATAATAGAGACAGTGAAATATTGGTAAGGTACGGTGTACGAGAATCATAGCTGAGAGAGGATATGGGTATCTTCTCTGTTTATTTATTTATTTATTTTATTAATAATTAAGAAAGAGGAAGTGAGGTTAATAAGATCAGGATCAGGATCAGGAATAAGACCCAAACAACCACTACCAACAGAAAATGATTTATATTTAATCAGAGAAGAGAAGAAATATTGAAAGTACTAATCAGAATTAGTGGCAGTTTGTAACTCGCACAGAAACGACTCCATGTTAATTCTCATCAAGGAGCCGATACGTTTCCATACTCGCTACACATCATATCGACTTCATCCTAGATAGGACGATTTGAGCAATACCGACACTCGACCATTCCTAAGAAGGGTCGTGTCAAAATGCGTCCTCACTTGGAGCCACTACTTGAGCCGGCCTTACTCCTTTACACCCTACGAGGCCGGGTTGAGAACTTTCGAAACTAAGATGGCCGAATAAAAAGGCGCTATTTATCGTCCCACTCGCAAGTTCGAGACGAAAGACATCATTTGTCAACCCTCTCATAGAGACGGGTTGAAAGACGATTTGTCCTTAAATCCCCCGTCGACAATGGATCACCATTATATTGAATGCACGATCATAGCCATCATTACTCCACTCCTAAAAGTCTTTATGACTCATCAGATCCCATCAACACCACGCATTTTTTGTCACCATCACATTAAACAAATAGGTAACTCATCCCCTTTGCTGCCGACACATGTAAAGCATCCGCCGACCGAGCCGCCTACTTGGACTCGACTAAAGTGATGCAGCGCGGAAGTAATAAACATTGGAATCCACCAAGGGCTGTTCTCTAAATCCACAAATGACGATCTCCGAATCCACGAAAAAAATATTAAAAATAAATTTTATTGATAAAAAAGTTATTATTATTCTTTGGAGTTACATGACTCTTATTAAAATAAAAAAATAAATAAGACTCATAGTATGTCTAGAATTACAAATAAATAGAAAGTATCAAATTCTATCTTAAAAAGACTCATTATAATAGAGAAAACAAATCATGAATCAAAATTAAATTTGTTCCCCAATCAAATTTGACTCTAATTTTAAATTTATTTGCTAATCGAAATATACTCCAATTTTATTTTTAAAAAATAAACTAAAAGTTGATTATTTTAGATTTTCAATTAAAATTGGGTATTATTAATGAGATCTTAAAAATCTGACTATCTGGTTGCTTCTAACTCGTCGAGATAGACTGTTACCATAAATAACATGTTGGAATTTGCTTTTCGGATTGGATTCTCTGCTCAACAACCAACCGTCAAAATAAATAAGATTAAGGAACTCTAGTACACTTCACATCTTCACAATTAACCTCTATATTTGATAAGTGACGTCAGCACAGTTCGTATATGCAACTGCCACGTGTCCTTTACAGCAATTGGATGTGCACGGTTGGGTTGGGACTTGGGGGGCTGGAATCTCTCGGTGGGCTGATTTACAGCCTGGACAGACACAAGTTCAGTTAATGAGGATCCATCTCTCGGATCCAAATTTATAAAAATAATAATAAGTAAAGCATCTTATATATTAATTAATGTATACTGGTAGTACGTGCTATAAATTTGAGTAGGCCTCGTAGGTCTCTAGCTTCTAATCAAACCCACCTGGTCTTTTCAATACCAAGGGAACCCGACAGAACTTTTTCCCATGGAATCCCGTAGAGATCTTTCTCTGTCCAATCTCAATGCCCCACAGCCTGGCTTTAGTCAAACCCCCTGCTTTCCTTCCCCCTTCCTCCAACTTAATTTTTTATTTTTATTAGATTAGCCTAATGTCGGAGCTAAGCGCCAGTACTTGACACGTACGGCCCAGCCCGGCCCGTAAAGGTCCGTTTGGTTCATTAGGTGGAAGTTACTGTGGTCAGAACACGAGGTTGAAAACTGAATCTGGTAGCTACAGTAACTTTCGCCCAAAAACTTCATATTTTGAGGAGATATGGTCAGAAGCTGCCACATTAAATTTTTAACTGTCACATTATCATTTTTTTTTGTTGCACAACCAAACAATGTAAACAAATAAAAATTATTGTAACCTGATAGAAACCTAACAGCTACAGTAACTTTCAAACAAAAACAACCTAGCCAAACAGCCCCTAAGGAGCGCGTAGGCATCTCATGTCCTTTTTCTAAACGGGGATCGGATAAAGCGCGGGTATAAAATACCGCAGTTTAAGGTCATACACCCCGTGCTGGTGCTGGATCCCCAACGAGGAGACATGTACAGCTCATTCATGTATGGGCTTCTGTTACGTACGTGCACCGCGTCGTGTGGGGCCCACCCGTTCAGTTATTTATTTTTTATTTTTTCGCCCCCTTCCAAAAACTAATAAATGTCTCTCTCTAACTTCACCCAAAAGGACAGCGGTTAGCAAGTCCAACCGCCTCTTTTTTTTTTTTTTTTGAAGCTTCCCCTTATTAATACGCAGACTACAAACTAATTCATTAGGCGTGACCGACAATGGGTCTCGCCGTGCAAATATCGAAAGTTTGAGCGCCGTATGCGTAAAAATGTATGCGCAGCGGATGAGAACGAGCAGTAGCGGTGGCAATATCGTAATTACTTCATTAAAAAAGAAAACAAACATGGTTCAGGGTCAGAAAACTTGCACGTGTCGATTCGCCAGCTGTATAAAAGCTACCGCCCAAATTAGATATAAATCAGGGATTAAGATGTTTTTAGCACTCATTTTTGACATGTTTTTTTAATGGTTTTTAATTTCCTTTTTTTTACATATATACGGGACTTCTTGCTTGAAATGATAGTGATGTCATACGTTTCATCTTTTTTAATGATATGCGTTATGTAGAAATTGATATGATTTGACCTTTGCACTAATTCAAACTCAAGACTAAAATTTCAAAATTTCCCTTTTTTAAATAATTAGACTTCAGAAGTTGTAGATTAAGGCTAACAAGTGTGACTGAAATATTGACGACGAGCTTATAATGATTAGTGATCAAAACAAAAAGACGAAATTACAAGTCGTTCTATTATTATTATTATTATTATTATAAGTAAGACTCCTATCAACTTAAGTTGATATCCACCAAATTTTCAAACCATTCATTTATTAATATAAAAAACATTTTCATATCATGCAATGATCCCTAGGTAATATGAGTGTCTAAAAAATTTAATGGGCAACTTTTTGCTATCAACTTATGTTGACACAAGTTTTGCTTTTATTATTATTATTATTATTATATAATCCCTAATACTAATTATAAACTTTCATACTTTTGTCGGTACCTGGTTTTCGCAAAATAAAATAAATTAAAATTACTTAACTTACCAGTCACGCACGCGGAAGAAGGGTTTGTCGCGTAAAATGACACTCCGAAGGCCCCCCGCCATACCCGGTCACCCTCTTCCTTATAAATACCAGCCTCACCCCTTCGTTTCTCTCCCATCTCGCCCCCTCAGATTTCATCAATCCCCTCCTCTCTCTCCCCAAGAACCCCAAACCCCACCCAAATGAGCACCAAAACCACGAAAGACGTCGACAAAGATAAAAGGCCCATGGAGCCCAGAGGAGGACACTCCCTCCAGACCCTAGTACAGGTCCACGGCCCACGAAACTGGTCGCTGATTCTCCAAATCTATCCCGGGCGCGCTCCGGAAATCCTGCCCGCCTCCGGTGGTGCAAACCAGCTCAGCCCGCAGGTCGAGCACCGGCCCTTCACGACCCGAGGAGGACCAGACCATCGTCCGGGCCCACCAGCGCTTCGGGAACAAGTGGGCCACCCATCGCCCGCTCTTAACGGGCCGGACCGACAACGCGATCAAAAACCACTGGAACTCCACGCTCAAGCGGAAGTGCCCGGGCCCGATGCCGGGTCGGATCTTATCGATTTTCAGACCCCGTCAAGAGGTCTTGCAGCCCCGAGGCGCCTCGTCGGGATCCGACTCAGCCGAGGCTCGGATCTACCGGCCGTGGCGCGAACGGGGGCTGCGGAGGTTCCGGCCGAAGACCCGGTCACCTCGCGAGCTCTCCCTGCCCGGATCGGATCTGAGCGATTCGACGGCCGATCGCGAGGCCTCGACGGCGGAGGCGGCGGCGGATCGCCGGGCTGTCTGGGATCTCCAGATCAGGAGATGCATTGGGGCAGATGCAATCCTGCCGCCTCCGGTGGTGCCAACCAGCTCAGCCCGCAGGTCGAGCACCGGCCCTTCACGCCCGAGGAGGACCAGACCATCGTCCGGGCCCACCAGCGCGTTCGGGAACAAGTGGGCCACCCATCGCCCGCCTCTTAACGGGCGGACCGACAACGCGATCAAAGAACCACTGGAACTCCACGCTCAAGCGGAAGTGCCCGGGCCCGATGCCGGGTCGGATCTTATCGATTTTCAGACCCGTCAAGAGGTCTTGCAGCCCGAGAGCGCCTCGTCGGGATCCGACGTCAGCGAGGCTCGGATCTACCGGCCGGTGGCGCGAACGGGGGCTGCGGAGGTTCGGCCCGAAGACCCGTCACCTCGCGAGCCTCTCCTGCCCGGATGCGATCTGAGCGATTCGACGGCCGATGCGGCCTCGACGGCGGAGGCGGCGGCGATGCGCCGAGCTGTCTGGGATCCCGTCGGAGATGCTGGCGGCCGATGGCAGGGGATGATAAGGGCGGAGGTGAGGAGTTACATGAGCGGGTTGGGGCAGAGCATGAGCGCGGTGCCGGAGAGCGTGAGCAGCGCCGTGATGAGGAGGATCGCGATGGGGATCGGGAGGATGGAGGGCTAGGGTTTCGGAGGTCGAAGAAGATAAAAAAAAGGAGTCTTCTTTTGGTGTTCTAGAGAGTGCTGTTCGTTTGTAAAAGTTAGTTAAAAATAAGTTCGTTTTGTACAGGAAATTAGAATTTGGGTATTTATGAAGAGGCTAAATTGGGGGGGAAAAGGGAAGAAGAAGAAGAAGAAGAAAAGATAAATGTTAATATCCCTCCTCTCTTTTAAGACATAGTAACATATGAGCATATATAAGGTAAGGAAAAGTGTTAAATGTTTTCTAAGCTTTAAATTAGAATTCTTATGTGGGTGGTTTATTTTCTATTTATAATTAGATTGAATTCTCATCGAATTAAATTAAACCTACAGGTAAATTAGAATTTTTTTTTATTATAATCAAATCTTTAGTAATTAAAAAGTTGATAGTTATATTTTTAATTTGTAATTATTTGTAAAATCTAGGATTTCAATAGATGGCAAGAATATTTTGATTTTTGCACTTAACCCCGTAAAAGTATTGCACATAATCATGCACTAACAAATATTAATTATCTCTTAAAGTAACTTGCGTTTCAAAGGTAAGGAGGATTTAATGTCAAATGCCGAAATTTGTTAGGGTTTAGTGAAATTTATTAATATTTCACTTTTTATGGAGCGGATAGGTATTAGCGGTGTTCGCACACGAAGATGTTATATTTATTGAAGAATAAATTAGTGGTTACGATTGTTGATCACCAAATTAAGATGATGTTATATTTATTGAAGAATAAATTAGTGGTTACGATTGTTGATCACCAAATTAAAATGAGAACTAAAATTCTAAATGGACAGAAGAATCAAGCGAGTCATAGTAAATAAAGAAAATATAGATCTACTGTCCTATGAACGAAAGAGTAAATTAAACTTCATAAAAGGGTGAAGATGGAGAAGAAAATGGTTTAAATCGTACTTTATATATAAAAAGAAATTTGGCATTTAGTATTATAGTATTACATCTCAAAAATAAAAAAAATCACGCGTCTCTTCGGGACTCAGTTGAATTTGGAAATTTGAAAAAAAAATTATCTACGCACTTACTAAGTGAGGTATTATTTTCTTTTATTTTAATTTTAATATATTATAAAAAAGAGGGATATTATAAAAAAAGATATTGATGCTTAAACGTCTTATTTGTATTTCAATTTTGATATGAAATTTATCTACGTCCTTATTTGTATTTCCTTTAGTGGCTTTCGGTTTGCATTTGTAAATGGATGAAATTGACTTCCATGCTTGCCATATCACATTTGGAAGTCTCAAGACAGTTTACAATTTCTATTGATTGGTTTGATAATTTATATAAAAAGAGGTATTGAATAGCTTCACTACGTCTATTTTTTTTTGGAGAAATTTTCAAAACCAACCGTTTTTCAATTTTAATAGGCAAAATCGACCTAAACTGGAAAATATTAGCAAAACCGACCCTTTTCTTCTGAAAAGGGTCGGTTTTGCAGCGGACCGACTTTTACGAAGTGCACGGGACTGCTAGTCCCGTGCACTTGGTCTTGAGCAGCGGCTGGCCTCTCTGCTTAAAAGTCGGGACTAGCAGTCCCGACTTTTAAGCAGAGAGGCCAGGCCCCAGACCAAGTGCACGGGACTAGCAGTCTCGTGCACTTGATGTGCACACTTTTGTGCACTTTCTGGCTGCATTTCAAGCAGTTCCTGTGCATACATCAACACAAACATCGACTAACAAGTCACATACTCATTTCACCACTGCATTTCATGTAGTCCCGTTGCATACATCGTATAAACTCATATGTCAAATCTAAAAATCATAAATTACACCACAAACACAAACCCATTTACAAATTCAACAAATCACACCACAAACCCACATACAAATCCAACAAATTGCGCCACAAACCCACTTACAAATTCAATAAATCATACCACAGTCTTGGCTACAAATCTAAAAACCACCTCACATCCTGAAATAGGTTGTAATATACATACCAAAATATGATTGTAATGTATATAACAATATTGATTAGTTTACATATATCCAATAACTCTTCTCCTCCTCCTTTATCTTCGGCCTCCTTCATCCCGACCTTCGACGAGTTCGTGATCCGGTTGTGTTTGTGGTTGTGACGGTCCAGCTCCATCGTCGACACGTTGGGAAGGTCCAGCTTCATCGTCATTTCTGCGTCGTCCTCGACTTTGTCGCTGTTGTCGTGTATATACGAATGGCGTTACCTCCCGTCCATCATGACGATCTTCGTGAGTTCGGTGTAAGGCTTGTTGGAACCTCTGCATTATAGCCTGATATATTGATACATGTTGTTGTGTTTCGGTATTTCTACCTGCGATAGATAGTTCAAAAACAAAATTTCATATTAAATTTGATATTACAGAATGTAAATT
>NC_033794.1:2179303-2184913 GCF_001876935.1 Asparagus officinalis | reverse complement strand
ACAATTGGTAATAACACAGAATTGGAAGGAGACTTGTCCGTGGCTGAGCCTGGCTGGGCAGACTCTACAAGTTCTGGGACAGGAGGTACATCTTCTAGAACATGAGAAGTAGTGGAGGCAGTATCATGAAGCGTGCCTTCGGGGACAAACTCCGCACCTCCTGCAACAGATTCATCTCCACGCTCTTCTTCATGCAATGAATGAGCAGAAGAATCATGGCCTCCTAAAGCAGGACTAACTGTGGGGAGAGCAGGTTGAGGCGAGAGTTCCAGGGCAGTCGATTCTTGTTCTTCTTCTTCAGAACGCCATGCTTTCTGAGCGTCCGACATAAGTTTGGAAGCAGGGGGTTCAAGCGTTAACTTCCGACGAGCTCTTTTGTCATACTTGGCTTCTTCGACCGCCCCCAGCGCCCTTTTTCCCGTAGCACTTTGACTCCGGGTCAGAACTCTTGAAGGTTGCACCTTGTGAGTATCCGATATCCTGATCTCTTCCTGAGCTCGCTCTGGTGACTGTTGTTGTTCGCCCTCTGTAATTGACTTTTCATATGACAAATATTCGTTGGCACCTCGGGCACGAAACCTTTTAGCCTCTCTTTTCGAAGCATACCATTTGCGGATGGCCTTCAAACAAGAAGTATTTTGCGGATGTCTCTTAAGCAGGAGGTATTCATGTGGTAAGCTGAAATCTGAGAAGCGGCCTGGTACCATGTACAGAAGCTCAAAGAAGTACGAGCATTGGGCGTCTTATGTGGCAGTCGGAATTTTGCTCCGGTACAACCAGCCACTGAGAAGAACCAAGCTCTCGCTCCTTCGTACACATTACCTATGTATGCAAGAGTAGGGTTGGGGTTCCCAACATAGAGCTGATCATAGCCAAATTGCCGAGAAAAGCGATAAGGTTGATATGGTTCAATAAAACACTTCCTCCCTTGTCGAAAAATAAGATAGCCCGGACGAATGTTTATGAGCCACCAAAAAGCGCCCTTGCTAAGCATGGTGAAAGAATTCGGTCCCGGAGTGTCTTGATGAAGTTCTCCATACGCGCCGCCCTCGAAAGCGGGAAACTTACAAGCAATCTCGTAATTATAATCCCGTCTCAATATTTCACGGAATCTAACTTGATACCAACCGGCCCATTCAGAGGTTTCTAATTGCTGAACAAGAGGAGTTGAGGTGCCACTTGATTCAGGAGTCGTCATTATCGGAGGGCAATGCAATAAATGTATGGCATCGGCACTCGAGGAGTGGGGGTTTGAATGATAGTCTTCCCGTCAGAATCCACTTTCCTGACAGCAATAAACTCAGAAGATAGTTCCCGCAAGCCACTTTGTAAACAGCACACCATGGCTGAAAGAAGGTTCAAAGGTCGTCCATAAGCCAGTAGAACAGCAGGGTATAAAACCTCTACTGTAATAGCGTCCACCGGTCTTGTGGGTACCACGCAACGCTTCAACCAAAGGGTCAGAAAACCAGCGAACAAAGCCATGTCAGAAATCGGGACTTCTGCCTGATAGTGGAAACTTTCGAACGTGGTAAACGCGGGGAAGACATCCTCCTCTACCTCGCAAGTATAAGAGATTGGAACTTCTGCCTGATAGTGGAAACTTTCAAACGTGGTAAACGCCGGGAAGACATCCTCCTCAACCTCGCAAGTATAATGAGAAGTTGCGTCATTGATACGTTCGGTGATTTCCTCAAGGGTACTGGCCGCTAAGCGAGTCACCTCAGCTTCTTTGTCCCACAGATTGTGGAAAAGATATTCCGCCCATTGTCCTTGTTTCACGCCGCTTGCTCTTTTCCCAGTAATTTGCGCACATATCTGGAAATGGCACATCAATTCCCAGTAAGTGTCGTAGATTTCGGGAGCACCATTTTTCAGGATCTCTAATTCCCTGCTTCCGGGAACAAACTCCTCATAAGGCAATTCCCCAAAAGACAGTCCAGAAATCTCAAACATTTCGTGGAGAGCGAAGCCCAGCTCACCAACTGGAGTGAAAAAGGTGCCGGTGTGAGGGTTGTAGAATTCCAGCATAGCGAAGAGTCCGCTGTAATTCGGAGGAATACCGTATCGAGTGGCTGTTATAGGAACTCTCAAATCCGAAATTCTCAAGGGTTCTTCTAGTTCCTCCAAGACGAAATTTATCATCCGGGCCCACCAGTCCGCATCACTGGAGTGAACCCAAGTAGGGGCCCTGAAATCCCGAGCAGGGAACTCTCCTTTGACAGAAATAAATGTTCTGATAAACACCTCCGCTAACTTAGCAGACTCTCCGACAGGGTGCTCTTTTTGGAATAAACCTGGCTTCAAAGCCATGAAATTATTGAAACCAGCGGGATGAGTACCCCGATGAGTGATGTGCCCCGTAGCAACACCGCCTTGGTCTTGAACAAGTTCCCAATTCATCGACCGCGGGATAGAAGCGCACTGATAATAAGAAATCGGCCACATCCGCTCCAAATTGGGAAGGAAAAGACGACGGTTGTTGACTACCTTCAGCCATTTGTAATTCCCCTCGGACATCCGCTTGGGGTCCATTTTTACAGAATCCCCGAATAGGAAGGACGGCTTCTTTAAAATCTCACGCTCTGCGGTTTCGAATTTGGCATTTGTAACCAAAGACCTGAGAGTCTCAGGAAAGGCTTGAGTGATGAGCTTCGACCGTTCTTTGTGGGTGTTCTGAAACACTGGATATTCAAAGGCGAAGCTGAAGATTGTATTCTTCTCCGCACCTCCCGCATGACCGAAGTAGTGGTTGAAAGAAAGAGGCTCTTTGGAGTAGCATACTGCAAATAGAAAAATTAGTCATAAGAAGTCTAACTCAAGAATACAAGGTTCAAACCTGCGTTCGGGGTCTTGAACGCAGGGTCTCAACCTGCATCCGAAATTCTAAACGCAAGGTTCAGACCTGCGTTCGGGGTCTTGAACGCAGGGTCTCAACCTGCATCCAAAATTCTAAACACAAGGTTCAGACCTGCGTCCAAAATTTTTTAAACGCAGGGTCTGAACCTACGTTGAAATTTCAGGAACGATGGAGCTAGCCATACGTTTAATTGGAATACGGATCGCCAATCAAGGGTCGAAAATGAGAGATCTGTCAAATCGACTTCCAATGGGTCAATCTTACCATTGGTTGAAGGAACTAGCGACGAAGGCGTGAGAACTTGATCATCCCCGGAGGCTCTAGCCGAAGAAGCACCCTGAGCTTCGGCGATCTTCGATTTGGACGCCATTTTCTTCTTAGGCCCCATGGCAATTGTGGCGAAGAAGACGAAGATGGGCGAAGTATTTAGGAACGGATCTTTTCCTCCGTTGAAGCGCTGGAGAAGATGAACAGGAGTTCTGTTAAGAAACTGAGTAAAAAAGGAGAAAAGTCGAATGACCTTTTGATTTGACCTCAGTGGTCTATTTATAAACAGCTGTAGCTGTCAAATCGAAACGAGATTTTAGGTAAAATCTCACCTGAAACGTGATTCTCGCGTTTTCAAATGAAGGGGAGGAGGGGTTTTTCAACTACCAAACGCACCCTCACGGTCAAACAGTCGAACGCATGATTTAGACATGCGTTCTGATGACTGCACTCACATAAATAACACCTTCAAAGGGGTTAATATTCCAAGCAATAATCAGACTGCTGAGATCATTCTACCCTAGACAAGCTGATCGAGAAGAGTCTTTCGAAGCTGTCCTCCTGACTAAGCTGGGGATGAAAGTCTGTTCATACAAGCTGAAGTCTAAAGCCATTGTTGATGAATCAAACAAGAAGGAGGATGTCGACAAAATTTGCCCAAAGCCCCGAGATGCTCTACTCAGTCTACAATGGAATACATTTAATCAGCAAAGTTTTGGGATCCAAAGTATTCCGAAAATTCGTCCCAGTCAACCGCGAACTTTCGAAAACTTTGGAGGGGGTTCTGTAGGCTGTCTAAAAATCACAACGGATAGCTAATTCTCCATCGAACACTGATGATGGAAGTTACAATCTGACGACTTCCAGAAGGCTACAATTCGAAGATTTTCACATGTCAAAGAGTTAAAGCAAAGATTACAAAACGACAGTCTTTAGCAATACTCTGACAGAAAGGATTACAAATCGACGATCTCTTCAAACCAAGACGTGGAAGTCCTCCCCGCGTACCATCATCAAGACACTACACCGATTCAATCACCTACGCCGCTTCAACAGCTATAAACACGAATGCAGCTTCTTATGTGAGATGATTGATCTTGATGGCTGCGACAACAACATGACTAATATTATATTAGCAACCATTAGAGGTGCTGATGAGCAGTGTAATGATATTCGACACACTCAGTGGAGATCATGACCTGCAGTTGATAGAGCGTTATTGAGATGCCTCAATTGTCACAAATGGCCTGAATAAGACCTTCTTTACTGGTCTTTGGTGTCATCCATATATAAAGACAGAGAAATCTAAATACTACAACAATCAACAGCTCGAACGCAGCTCCAATCGCTGCCAAGCACAGCTCGAACGCAGCTCCATCGCTGCCCAACGCAGCTTATCAATCGCTGCCCAACGCAGCCCGTCAGTCGCTGCCAAACGCAGCTCAATCACCGCCAGAACGCAGGTCAAGGTTCTGACTCATTCAAACGCGATCGTAACAACTTCGAAGCTGTTCTTCACCCACGATTTGAGGAGTGGCTTTAGTGGGTTGTTACACCCGACTAATGGGGTAACTAAACCCCCATTTAGGCGCGGATTATGGGGGCAGTTTCAAAACTGTTTCCCACGATCTGAGGGGATCACAACTCCACTCAGGAGTGATTTAAGGGGCGGTTACATCCCATTAGCCCCACTTAGGAGCGAATTAAGGAGGTGGTTACACCCCTTAATCCCCTATAAATAACGACAAACTCAACAGAGTTAAAGATCGGATTTTGGATAATCAGATCAGGGGTGGATTTTTGTTGAGAGGATCTTTCAGGCGAGGTTGGATTTTGGAGAAGATCTTTCGATCAGATCTTCCAGAATCAGAAAAAGGAGGATTGACTCCTTACACAGTCTGGGAAATCAACAGACGGAGGAACTCTAAACCGTCGATATTTGGCTTATTAACCGAATTATTTTCTGTTCAAACAACTCTATCATTAGAGTTTGTTACTTGTTCTGAATCACGAAACTCGTCAAGAGTTATCAACCAGATAATACAGTTGTTCCAGGGAGTCAAGACGGTCGGATCGTCAACGAGAAGCAAACTCGACGCGAACAATCGAGGGAGGCATCTCATCGCTACCAAGAAGAACCCAGAATTAAACAAAGGAGAGAATCCCGATCATTCTCTTCTCTTTTGTAATCGGAAATCCAATTGTAATTGAGAGTTGAGAGAATTGTAATCATTCTTTTTCTAAACAGTTAGAGAGAATAAAATCAAGTACAGTTCTTTTCTTATTTTCTTGTTACAAAATTTTCCACCAAACAATATATATATATATATATATGAAAAATGGGTATGTTTGGTAGTAATGTGTCACATACTCATCCACTCACTACCCATGTGAATGTGATCCCATATTTGAATGAGTTGAGGGGAATGTGACACATCACTACTAAGCACAACTTTTTGTGCTTGGTACCAAACATACCTATA
>NC_033794.1:2172460-2178693 GCF_001876935.1 Asparagus officinalis | reverse complement strand
CCTCTGTCTCTCTCTCTCTATATATATATATATATATATAACGATTTGGGATTATGTTATGAGGACGTCGAATTCAAGCCTGAGCCAGCTTTTTTGCGAAAGAGACAAAAGAGCTGAAATGTGTATATATATTAATATATATATAGAGAGAGAGGGGATTGCCAATCTAATGATTCTACTATCCCTAATTTCACGTCTAACCCAATGTTCACGCGGACCCCACGCTCGAAATCTCTTACTTCAGGCCTACTTTCGACGCATTAGGAGCGGAAAAAATTATACGGAATAGAGGTGCCACATAACCTCACGTCAACATTCAACAAAGTATAAGAAAGATAGAAGCAGTTTTTTTAATAAACAAACATAACTTTTTTTTTTCCTCAGAAAGTAGCATAAGTGGGCTCTACTTATAAATCACTACATTGTTAATTCTGGGCAAATAAACAGGCCCTAAATAAATACCCCTTTTTTCCACCAAATTTGTACTTACGACCCTAAATTATAAAAAGACAACGTTTTAATATCCTAAGTTATAAAAAATAATATTTTAATACCCAAAATTGTAAAAAACTGACACATTAGTAACTTCTTAGTTGCATATGGGAATATTTGTTTCGTTTTAATGAGTGTAATTCATAGCCTCTGAACTTCCACAAAGTGGATTGTTCATTTGGTGATCTCATTTCTCTCCATACGTGCTCTATCCGTAAAACTTCCATATATATACAAGACAAATAATAACCAATACTGTTATGATGTTTTCAATCGCCAAAGTGCAGCGCTTTGCTAACAATGGACGTGTACTTCTGCATGCAATGCTCTAATCAAATTGACGGCCAAGACCAACAAGGGGTACTAGCCGACTTGCCTAGTCGACATTCCTTCATGTCGACTCGAAAAGAGGTACTAGCCGACCCTCTTGTCGAAGACTACTCATAAGGAGCCCACTCGATCTGCTATTCGACACCTCACGATGACAACTCGAAAGGCGTTACTTCTCGGCGTAGCTAGAGGACGACTTCAACCTCGAGCCTCTCCCGCTAGCACAACGTTGATGTCGCATTTAATGCTTGGCAGACGCCATCATACCTCTAGCCCCGATAGCCTTCATTACTCATCGAACCACGTTGACGCCACCATGCCTCAGATCATGTCACATTTAATGCTGAGGTGATCTCTCCTCCAGTCACCAGCTGACACCTGTAAAGCAGGAGCTGACTTAGCCATCAGCCCATACTTCTTCACCATCATCCTGTGCCCGGTCACAATAACGGTTCTACCCTTATACCATCAATATAAATACGATGTACTATTCTAACAAAAACCTTCTTCTGACTTAATGCACAAAACGCCACTTTCTGAGCTACATCTGCAAATTATACTGCACACACAAGAACTCTCAGGTTCTTCATTTTTCTCACTCAAGTTCACCAACTAACTTGACCATCGGAGGAACCACGGGAGAACCGGTCCCCGTCCTCTCACGGGTTTCTATATGTGCAGACTTCAGCCACTTAACTCAGAACTGGATATTCGAGGAAGGAAACAGTTTCTCATCAACTTCACCCCCACCCAACTAGGGATATAATTGATTGTGTGATCACTTAACATCAACAAATACGATAGTAGAATATCAACATAATGATATGGAACAAGATCAATTTAAACCAAACGAAGGAAAACTTTCATGATATTTTCTTGGCATTGTATAATGAAAATCATATGTAAACTATATAAAATTTTATTCTGCTTACACTTTATTACAGGCGTAGTATCTGTTGGTCAAAGACTAAACCAACGTGCAAACTGAACTGAATATGTATGAAATAGAATTTTACAATAGATCGCATAGAAGCAGCAGAGACAGCCTGATGAACTGATCTCCAGAACAAACACCCTGCCAATGTTTGAACATATAAACAAACACTCTGCCAACTGCTCCTTTTTCTCTGATAAATATTTTTCTTCTCAGCACTGGAAAATATTCAACAATAAGTTCATTCCATGATTTCCATCATGCATTTTCACAAAGCTTATTCATTTCCAGATCGATATAATTTTATCAAATAAGTTAACGAGTAGCATTTACATGAACCATACAAAACCACATCATAAAACATGAACATAATCAGTAACATCTTCAAACTCTAGGATAAGTAAAGCTGCAACAGTTGATGAAGACATTCATATTAGTCATCTACCAACGCTATACTCGAAGGAAGTATCGTTCATTTGCTTAAACCGTCTAAAAATTGAGTATGACAGCCTCTGTGCTACATGCTACATAATTGACTATACGGCTCTAAGCCTAACGAAAAATGTAAAAGAATTTTAGTGGTAACCATATCCAAGAAATATCACATCATCACGTATGCTTACAACAAAATAAACCATCAAACCCTCATCATCAATAATCTAATAAATGCCACAAAATTGGTCAAAGAAGTAAATTCATATGATCGTTTATATATGATGACGGCATCTTATTGAAGGGATACAGAAGATATGGCCAACTTTGTTCCAGAAATATTGCCCTGAAGACCTACCAAGTTGTCATGTATCTATGGATGCAACTATACAATGTTTGATCAACGATAACACACTGAAACATTTTTTTAAATTCACCAAGTTTGTCAAATAGAAACATTTTTGAGTTCTTAAGAAACTTCACTAGGTTGCGTGGCAATGATTCTGACTGAATCGTGAATATTCCCAGCAATTGCAGTTCAAGCGTTTGAAAAGTAAACTATTCCTACTACAAACTACATAAAGTTAGGTCAATAATAGTAAACAGCTGGGGAAGATTAACTTTGTGATGCTATTGCATTCTGAATTAACCCTGAATTAGTACAGCAGTACCACATAAAGATTATTGGATCCTGAGAACACTTAAATGATACATTTGGTACAGAAGAGGTATCTGGAGAGAAAACATAATATAAACAACCAGGATATTTGCAAATAAAGTTTTAATAAGCAGTCATCACTATGTATAAACATGCGAATATAGTTAAAGAAAAGTGCATATTATTAAGTTCCCCATTTAACAATAAGATGCAAACATATAAGAATCATAAATACTACTCTAAGATAATGGAATAATGGAATATGCAAATTAAAAGACTATCACCTCTCATTAGTGAAATGTTAATACAAGATGGTACCAAACCTACACTGACATGATGAAATATTACAGCAAATATCAATCTTCCAACATGTACAAAGTATAAACTTAAAGAGCAAAAGAAATTTGAAATTTGAAATTATTTTATTATTCAAAAAAAACCACACTGTATGTGCTTCTAAATCATTTTTACAATATAAGATAACCATGTTCTGTGAAATGAAAGACTTGAACTCTTAAATTATGATAAGGTCCTGCTTGACAAAGCCAAGCTAAAGATTATTGAGCGTGTCATAAGAGGAAAATCAAGTGGACAGTGGACACAAAAGAGACGGCAAGATAGCATAGCAACCAAAACATATCGTAGCAACTTGGCAAGCCTCTGGCCAACACTTCTGCTTCTTTTTTCTCCAAAGTCCTTGACTTTGAATATGTAGAATAGTAAAAGTCTCTATTAAGACACTAGACCTTACTTATTTTAAGTTTGATAGTGACATTTGATCGCAACAGATAACCAAATTGTTACAGAAAATGTTACTTGTTAAACCTTAGCGTGTATTTGGCAATTCATTGAAAATGGGGCGAGTTTGGCTCTATAATTTGCTATGGATAAAACCAGTTTAGTTATGAACCAGCTCGCCCCAGTCCACAACTAAACCTGTTTAAAACCCCAAAGTTGAGCCCCAAAGTTGAGCTACGACAAACTGGACCATTGTTGGCTCAGTTTTTAGTTTTTGCCAATCAAAGAAATACTCTATAACTGGACCAGGATTAAACCTGGCCCAGTTTTAAGAAGTTGCCAAACCGATCCTAGGTGTGTTTGGCAATCATCTAAAAATTATGCCAGTTTCAATCCTAATCCTACATCTTTTCTAAACCAGTTTAGAGGTGGAACAAGGGGGTGTTGGTCCAACACTAAACTGGTTTTAAGGCCTATTTTTGGCCTAAAAAGAACTAGGCCAAAATTAGCCAAATTTTTGTCAATCATAAATTAACCTGAACTTGGGTTAGGTTCAGTCCTGGCCCAGTTTTATGTTATGACTTCAAACTAATTCTAATCCACATGAAAATCCAAAAACAAAGCATAAAAATTCACTAGATGCTCCTTACTCAAAATGTCCAGACTCAATCGTCATAAACTTAAAAGTTTTAGATGATCAAACGAATATGAAATAGTTATAGGTATATTATATCCGTTCCATGTTTTATAATCTGTAATAAAAAGGTCAGTAACAATCATTCTTGAGACCAGCCAACTACAAAATATATTGGTTGTGATTCCTGGTTAGGGTAAAAAACAGCCGACTACAAAATATATCTTCATGTGAATTGGCACTATGAACAAAGTAGCAGTACCACACTAATGTTTGCTATCTGACACAGGTAAATAAAATGAATTCATGTTATAAAGATATAAACACTAGATCTTACTTCAATCAGCAACGTTATAAGAATGAATTAGGCAATGAACAATTATGGATGCTAATAAATGATGATGAAAATATTTTGCATCTTCTTCAAACAGTAAAACTACCAGAATGATGATGAAAATATTTTGCATCTTCTTCAAACAGTAAAACTACCAGCAAACCCATTCCAAAGGAAAGCATAAGCGGCTAACTGAAATAACAATACTTCAAACAGTAAAACTACCAGCAAACCCATTCCAAAGGAAAGCATAAGCGGCTAACTGAAATAACAATAACACTGCTGCTGAAGTAAACAAGAATTAAAGGGCATATCAAAGCAAAAACTAAGACTTATTTTCTTTCCTTTGATCGGATAGGTAGACTACCACTGCTTCCACTACCGCTGCTCCCATGGCCCCATCTCCTCAAAATTGAAGCCAAGAAGTTTTTCCACGGTGAAGATCGACCCTTGCTGGTCGAAGGAATATCAATGGCAGCAATCTGCTCGGCTAGTCCAAGAACATGATCCCCCGCTACGATCTCCATCATCCCGCTCTCAATTAAGTTTGCGTCTTGTACCTCCATCTGCACCATTGACTCTACATTAACAGCCAAAGTTTCTCTACTAGCTCTCAACCAATGTGCACCCTCGGGCGTTACTCCCTTACATTTCTTAACCTTCACCTTTATCAGATTAGGGCATCCTTCCACAAGGGCCCTAATCCCTTGATCAGAAACCGGGCACCCTTTTATGCAAAGCTTCTTCAGAGCAACGCACTTTGAAGCAATGCAAGAAATCTCAGCATCCCCAAATGTCTCGCTTCCACAGAGAGCCAACCTTTCTAGATTTCTACAGTTACTAGCGAGAAGGCCTAAGCTAGTCGAAGTCGGATTGACACCGATCAAGACCAGTTCTTGCAGATTAGGGCAACGTTTTGCCACGGCCATTAGACCCTGATCGCCAATTCGATTAGTTTTCCATCCATCGATATGCAGATTTCTCAAAAGCCTGCATTTTCCCGCAACCGAAATCAACCCTAGGTCGGTACACTCCGGAGTCTTTACGAGATGAAGAACCTGGAGGTCAGGACACAGAGACAAAGCGAGCAGTCCTCGGTCACTCACCTGGAGTTTCTCCAGGTGGACCTCGACAATCCCTGCCGCTTTCTTGGCGACCTCTTCAAGAACATGATCCCATTCGCCGGAGCACCTAAACAGCCTAAGCGTTTTAAGATTCGGCGATTCGACAATCATCCGACCGAAATACTCCCCATCATACAATTCCTTCAAACAAACAGATCTAAGATTCTTCGCAATGGCGCTAGGGCCAACCAAATCCCCAACAGCATCGGCAGAACCTCGGAGCCTCTTGATTGAGATCTCCTCCAATAGAGGACAACCTCTAAGCACAGCATCAACCCCCTTCACTCCGAAAGTGCAAGACCCGCAAGAAAACTTCCTCAGACTCCTACAGTTCGAAGCAAGAGCAGCCATACCTACGAAAGTGATCTCTTTGCACGCTCGCAGCTTTAACCTGGTGAGATTAGGGCACCGCCGAGAGATGACCCCGAGCGCGTCGTCGCTGATGCTATCTGATCGGCGATCGCACTTGAGGGCGAGTTTCGTGACGGAATCGAACCGGTCGAAGATCGCCGGAACCGCGTCGACAAGAGCATGTGCGTCGAGAGAGAGGCGGTGGC
>NC_033794.1:2171981-2172244 GCF_001876935.1 Asparagus officinalis | reverse complement strand
TCTGACGGAAACCAAAAGCCCGGATCGGGGAAACTTGTACTTAGCTCCCTGAAGGACGCAGGCAATTTCTCTCAAGCCCCCCGTAATCAACCCTTACGTTGATTACTCTCTCTCTCTCTCTCTCTCTCTCTCTTTTATCCGTACGTATTTCCCACCACACGGAATCTGAGGGGAATTTGGTTCATGTATCGGAGGGGCTACAGTTAATTTTCCTCTTCTGGAGATGTTGATGGGCGCCTACTTTGAATTGTTCGAGCCGGTCC
>NC_033794.1:2163105-2171971 GCF_001876935.1 Asparagus officinalis | reverse complement strand
TCTATCGCCGGTTCAAAGTCTTCGTATAATGCGGCGGGTGTTGACTAGGAATTTTGATTTCGAATTTCTAAGAAAACAGTTCTACCGCAATGTAGAGTTTTCAGATTCGAAGTCATAGAAACATGATACACGACTATTTTACGACTGTTTTAACGAAAAATTAATTAAAAACTTCAGTCCGAGCAATAATAAAATCTCGGAAGGCATTTACACGGGTACGTCCTGGCGCTTATTTAGGGGTGCACTCGGTCCGGATACAGCTCGGATACGATGCTTATCATATCCATACCCGCTTACCCATCTCGGATACGGATACGGATATATCTTGGTAAGGAAAATTCATAACCATATCCGCTAAAATCGGATACGGTTACGGATATACATGCTGATATATGAGCGGATATGCAATGCGGATACAAAACGGATATGAGAAAACTAGATAGTATGGAGAAAAACATAGTTCATGTGATACAAAAAAAACTAGATAGTATGGAGAAAAACATAGTTCATGTGATACAAAAGAGTTTGTTAATATGTTCATTATAATTGAAAAGTTAAAACATAGTTCATGTGATACAAAAGAGTTTGTTAATATGTTCATTATAATTGAAAAGTTAAGATTAGACATATTGATCATCAAAATTAATCATAAATCCATAATCTAAGAATCAAAACTATCGTAAGAGTATGACTAATATGTATTTGGATATTTCGGATACGGATACGTATATTTTACTACAAAACCATATCCGTAATCATATCCTATCGGTTATAGATTTGAGTAATCATATCCGTATCCGTTAGGATACGTTTACGGATATTTCTTCGGATACGGATACCCTTATTAGTTCCTGCTTCTAAACGTACAATCCCGCAAAGCCGAAAAATCGAATCCGGATTCTGAATGTTCTACCCGGCCCAGTCGTTTGCTCCTGTTGCCTGCTCTTCTGCTCTCCCCTCCCATTTTCATTCTCCCATGAAAGTCAATGTGGAGCATATATATAATTAATTGGTGTGACACAACCGTGAAGCATACTGTTATAGAGCGATAGAAGAGCCCTTTTCAACACACCAACTCCGTGTTTCGCAGAAACCTAATCAGGCCTTAATTGGGCCTACATGGGAGAATGATGGCCCACGGGCCTTCCAGGAACCGCAATCTTTGCGTTACAAAGGAGATGTTGGGATATATCAAGCCCATCGAAGCACATCTTTCCGGCCATTGACAGGTGAAGTAAAAGCCCAATCCAACCCAAACGATAACAATACTTAGCCCAATAAAACTTGATCACAAGTAAATCGTATAATTGGGCTATTTTCGGACGGCCCAGATTGTACGCAAATGTTGGCCTAATTAGCATGCTACTGTTTAACTGCAGTGTTATTATCTTTGATTAGTGTAGGTTATCATTTTAAATCAGCACTAGACTTTAGACAGTTAAATATAGCAGTATATATTTTCTTGATATCATATTTTTTTATATTCTGTACCTTATAATCATGTATTTGGAATAATATTAATTAGTTAATCATTTACTCTTTTATTTTCTGTCTTTTCTGAATCTTTTCATATTTAGTCTCCAGCTAGTATATAAATTAACCATCGTCATCAATAATTATATCAAGCATTCCTTATAATTTATAATTTATCACCAGCTAGTCCACGTAATGTCATCATTTCTTTTGCGAGAGTTTTTCTTCAACTAAAATCTCTGTCCAAATCTCTTACATGACTTTTGAGACTCGAATCTAAGATATCTATTTGTTAAGTCAATCCCTCTCTAATTAAAGGTGTTCACTACATTACAATGCACATTAATAAGCACCTGAAATGATATTTGGACCTAAGTTAGCTGTAATCATACAAAAAATTGTGGCCTTACTGCATCGTGTCGTCATGCATAATCCACAAGATCACAACTGGATGCGACTCTTCAAAACCCAAAAGAGCAAAATTCATGGAGAGCTAGCTTTAATTGGGTCATGAATTCTTACACTTGAAGCCTTTGTTTTCTTCCAAGGACCCCTCAAAGACATGAAAAGTAAAACAGCATGATAAGCCTAAGGATCCTACTACTACTTTGAGCCGAGCTCCCTACTTGGCTATTTCTTTCTACAACCAAAAATAAAATAAAATAAAACGAAATGAGAGGAGTAGGAGAGCTGCCCAGTTCTCAACCCTTTCCTTTTTTTTTCTTTTTCTTTTAACAAAAACAAATATTGATTGCAAACAGGCCTCCATAAGGTGTCACTCAACTGCAAAGACCCCCGTGTATTTATTTATTGATAATAGAACATTTACGATATCACTCAATTGCAAAGAGACCCCTTGTAGTTCTATTTGTTTTAGTAGACCCCATGTAGTTTTACTTGTCGTTTTTTTTACTCTTAAAACTGTTAAATATGTTTAAGGAGGCAGATACACCTTATAATTCTATCGGTGAGGCTGGACACCCATTTTTTTTTCTTGAAAAGAGTCAAAAATTTTAACTTATGGTTCGAACTTGGGTCAATACTACAAGGGTCTATTCATAATAAGTAGAAATATAGGAGATCTATTGGCAATAAGTAGCACTACACCGGGTCACTTCGTAACCGGGTGATACTATAAGGGGGTGTTTGGTTCAATAGTGAACAAGAATAGGATTATGAATCCGATTTTCTTATGGATTCCTACCAAATCCATAAAAAATTTAAGACAAATTTATGGATTCATGAAATCCTTTTCTTTTTTTCATTTTTATGTTTGTTTCATAACATGAAAAAATAAAATCCAACTTTATAGAAACCCTCAAATTCCTATTCTTTAGTTTGGTTTGGAATGAGAATATAATTCGGTCTCATAATAATATAGGGTTTGTGAAGAAACGAAATCCTAAAAAAAAAGAGGGAGAATAGTACAGGTGTGTCAGTTTTTTACCCCAAATCCTCCCAAATCATTAGGATTTAGGTTTCTATAAAATCACCATATTTTTTCAACTTTATAGATTTCAAAATTTATAAATTTGTTGTGAACCAAATTCAAGAATAGGATTCATAAAAAATCCTTTATTTACGATTTTGCTCCTGTTAGGGCTGTTTGGTTCCCTGTTTTTAAGGGAAAAGCTGTCTTGGAAGCCTGTCAAAAGTGTTACTTTTTGGCAGACTTTCAGCCAAAATCGTCTCTAAAAAAGAAGATTTTGGCTGAAAGCCTACCAAAAAGTGACATTTTTGGCAGGCTTTCAAGAGAGCATTTCCCTCAAAAACAAGGAACCAAACAACCCCTTAGATTTAATTCTTATTCTTATTCCATAAAAATGGTGAAACAAACACCACTAAGTGGTTTATTCTCAATTAATTAAGAGAGAGAGAGAGAGAGAGAGAGAGAGAGAGAGAGAGAGAGAGAGAGAGAGAGAGAGAGAGAGAGAGAGAGGCATGGGGACTTGGGAAGTATATCTTGCTCATGTACGAAGAACGAAGCATGGGGAAGAGAGTATTGCTCTAGTTTATGCTACAGTGCTATACAACTCAATCTTACGGCAGAAAGTAAAGAGATTGCTTTAAGCTTCCAAGTAGCTTCTGCGGTGGAGATTAATCTCTGATCTTTGCAGACTTGAAGCCACTGCTCCTCCTTCTTCATTATAACTAGTTAGCGTGTGTGTGTGTAGATAAAAAATTGAATTTGCCTTTACAATTTCCCCGTGGGTTTCATTCTCTTTATATAGACAATTTGTACAAGGTAGGGATTACAACAAATCCTAACAATCAGATCCTATATAACAGCCCAATCCCTACAATCAAGCTATGCCATGATTTACATGCCTATAGGATTGCTAACTACCTTGTTTACAATCCCTACAATCATGCTATGATTTACATGCCTATTCGATTGGGCTAACTACCTTGTTTACATTCCCCCTCAATCTTAACCATGACAAGGTTCAGATTGTGTCGTAGGCGATCAAGCATGTAGCGAGTGGCTGGCTTGGTGAATCCATCAGCTACCTGATCTTTGGAAGATACAAATCGGACATCAAGAGTGCCCAATGCAACCTTCTCCCTGACAAAATGGAAATCCACCTCTATGTGCTTCGTTCGAGCATGAAACACTGGATTTGCTGTTAAATAGGTAGCTCCAAGGTTATCACACCATAATACTGGTGGTCGCGGCTGACACACATCCAATTCTTTCAGCAAGGATTGTACCCACGTTGCTTCAGCTGTCCCATTAGCCAAGGCCTTGTACTCAGCTTCAGTGCTGGACCGAGATACTGTGGGTTGCTTGCGTGAGCTCCATGAAATCAGGTTGGGACCTAGAAATACTGCAAAACCTCCAGTAGACCTGCGATCATCCATGCAGCCAGCCCAATCGGCATCTGTAAACACACTCAGAAGTGTAGAGTTGGAGCGCCGGAGGTAAAGTCCCGTAGCAGCTGTTCCCTTGACATATCTTAAGATACGTTTGACTGCCTCCCAATGTACATCAGTGGGCTTGGAAAGATATTGACATACCTTATTAACGGCAAAAGAAATATCTGGCCTTGTTAATGTAAGATATTGCAAACCTCCTACCATGCTTCGATATTTGAAAGCATCATCATCATCCAGCACTGTTCCACAATCACGAGCAAGCTTATCTGTGACAGACATGGGGGTTGAAACGCTCTTACAATTCTCCATGTGAGCTCGGTGAAGAAGGTCAGAAGCATATTTGTGCTGCATCAAGGTGATTCCCCCTGAATTGTAGACGACTTCAATCCCTAGAAAATAGTGCAGCTGTCCAAGATCTTTGATCGGAAATGAGGAAGACAGGGCGCGCAGCAACTGATCAACTGCTGATTGAGAAGAGCCAGCAACCACGATGTCATCCACGTACACAAGCATGTAGATAGTGACGCCCCCATGATGAAACAGGAAAAGAGAGGTGTACAAGGTTGCCGGGTTCTTGGGCCAGTTGAGGCCCAGGTGCAGGAGGTGGTGCAGCATCGATGCGAGGCGGAGGCAACGTGGGCACAAGGTTGCCGGGTTCTTGGGCCAGTTGAGGCCCAGATGCAGGAGATGGTGCAGCATCGACGCGAGGCGGAGGCAGCGAAGATTCTGGACCGGGAGGCGGTGTAGCAGGTCCAGGTGTAACAGGCCCAATGCTGCATGTGCCCGGGACGTGAATCACAGGCGTGGGTATGAGCGCCGGTGGTGGTGGAGCTGCAGCTGCATTTGAGGTGTTAGACAACAAGAGCGATAAGTCATAATTTCGCATATGATCATTTACAATTACCGGTTCAGACTGAGGAAAGGAAACAGCACTGGACAAAGAAGATGGTGCGACTGAACAAGGTGAGGTAGCAAACGGAAAACGTGATTCATCAAAGATCACATCACGTGATATGTAGATCCGTCCAGTACTTTTGTCCAAGCACTTATACCCCTTGTGCATGGCACTATACCCTAAGAAGACGCATAGTTTGGATCGGAAGTCAAGCTTATGAGAGTTATATTTGCGAAGACTTGGCCAGCATGCGCAGCCAAAAATGCGAAGAAAGGAGTAATCAGGTGTTACGTTGAGGAGGCGTGTGATGGGTGTAGAGTTGTTTAGAGTACGACTGGGCATGCGATTGATGAGATAACAAGCTGTCAAGAAAGCCTCATCCCAAAACCGAAGAGGAAGGGAGGAGTGCGCAAGGAGAGCCAAGCCTGTTTCAACGATGTGACGATGCTTTCGCTCGGCCACTCCGTTTTGTTGTGATGTATGGGGGCACGAAACACGGTGCAAAATACCTGAACTCTGGAAATATTTATTAAGCCGGTGATACTCACCACCCCAATCAGATTGAACAGTGCGGATTTTGGAATTCAAAAGTCGCTCAACATGTTTTTGGAAATTATAAAAGATTTGTTCAACATCAGATTTATTCTTAATAAGATAGATCCAAGTATAACGACTGTAATCATCCACAAAACTTACATAATACTTAAAACCTCCAGTAGATGCTTGAGCTGGCCCCCAAACATCGGAGTGAATAAGCTCAAGTGGAGATGTGGTGACACGAACAGAATTATTATAGGGGAGTTGATGACTCTTTGCACGCTGACATGCATCACACACAGAGGACTCATAATCAAAAGAACAGTCTAATTTATTTAACTTCAAGATGGACCTAACAATTGTGGAAGTAGGATGACCAAGACGCTGATGCCATTGCGATGACGACACCTTGACACTGGACGATGCATGATGGGAAGTGGTGGAAGAGGAGCGGCTGGACGGCACTGGATAAAGACCTCCTCTGCTCCTACCGCGTAGAAGCGTTTTCTTCGTGGCCTTGTCCTTAACAAAGAAAGCATCAGCATGAAATTCAATGAAGACATTATTATCAGAAACAAGTTTATGAACAGAGAGGAGATGCTTATTGATATGAGGAACATGAAGGATATTTTTAAGAGCAAGAGGACGATCTAAACCGGAAATTATAGAATGACCAATATGGGAAATATGCAAACCTGCTCCGTTGGCCACTTGCACCTGATCCTTGCCATGGTAGCGCTCCTGGATGGACAGCCGATCTAGATCACTCGTAAGATGATCCGTAGCACCAGTATCAATATACCAGTTTGTGTCACCGTTGTAGCCTCCCGTGGTCGCACTGTTTCCACCACGATATTCATCTGGCTGATAGGAGTGATTGAACCTGTTGCGACAGTTCAACGCAATGTGGCCTGGGATGCCACACACTTGGCAGCGAGGGCCACCATTGTTCCTGCCACGGCCGCGGCCTCGTCCGCGACCACCACCGCCGTTGCGGTAGTTATTCCTATGGTTGTTGTTGGTGGTGGTGTAGCCGTTGTTGCTGTTGTTGCGACGAGGAGCGTTGGATTCCTGGCGCGTGACGTTGTTGGCGGATGACGTGAACTCCGCCGTGCCGCTCATCAGCGTGGCTTGGGTCTCATGAGAAATCAGATAGGAGTAGAACTCCGGAAGAGTCACCGCACGCTGATTGCTCAGCACAGTGATGGCGGTGAAGAGATCACTATGGCCCGGCCCCAGACCGGCGAGTATGTAGCCGATCACCTCTTCATCGGACATGGGACGTCCAATGTGCGCCATAGTATCAGCGAGTCCCGTCATCTTCTGATAATACTCTGCTGCGCTCATGTCGCCCTTTCTCGTGTTCGAGAGCTGCACGCGGATCTGGATTGAGTTCCCGCGGTGCTGAGCGGAGAACATGGTGTGGAGTGATGCCCACAACTGGCCGGACGTGTCGATCTGACGGATGAGTTGAGGCAGAACGTCCTCTGTCATTGAGGACAGGAGGCCACCAAGAATGGCCTGATCCTGGACGATCCAGGTAGCACGGGCAGGATTCAAGACCTGCCTTGCATCGGTGTCGGTTCCCTCAGTCACCATGGCGACGGGCATCGGTGTAGTGCCATCGAGGTATCCAAAGAGCTGGACACCCCGTAAGATGGGAACGACTTGCGCCTTCCAAAGCAAGAAATTGGTGCGCGTTAGTTTGCAAGTGATAGCAGTAGCGATGGTGGAAGACTTGATGAAAGAGGACATGGTAGAGTCGCTCGGGGAGGAAGCCAGGATGCCGGAGATTTGTGAGGCGCTGGAACCCGTCATGGTGATGGAGAGGGTAGATTGGAAAAGGCTCTGATACCAAGATAAAAAATTGAATTTGCCTTTACAATTTCCCCGTGGGTTTCATTCTCTTTATATAGACAATTTGTACAAGGTAGGGATTACAACAAATCCTAACAATCAGATCCTATATAACAGCCCAATCCCTACAATCAAGCTATGCCATGATTTACATGCCTATAGGATTGCTAACTACCTTGTTTACAATCCCTACAATCATGCTATGATTTACATGCCTATTCGATTGGGCTAACTACCTTGTTTACATGTGTATATATACACACAACACACACGCTCAATTCTTTAATTCTTTATTGCATGCCAGCCCTTATAGGAATTAGTGCAGTAGCTAGCCACTGTTGACGAATTAACACTGTCTATTACTAAAATTTGCTTTGAGACTTGCTAATTAATTAAATGCTACATCAACCCTAATAGGGTGATCATTTAATTATTAGCAAAGGTTTCCAACATGTAAATCAGTCGCGCTTATTTTTAGTTGCCTTTAATTTGACAATGAGATGGTTTTTTCTTGGATGTTATAATTTCTTTGGGCTAATTATCGAAGTACAAAAGTGGGTTTGTCTTTGTGACTCATAATCATTTTCCTCCTCAAAAGAACGCATTTTGTTCCTCATAATTACTTCAACTCTCTTTGCATGGCTCCTACTATTTAGAGTAGGTACGAGCTAGTGAAGGAGCCAAGTGGCTAGTGATGCCAATAATATTTGCTAGTGGAATTTAGGCATGGTTTCTGTTCTATTGACTGTTTACTTTGACAACTCCAAATTCATGAGTAAAGTTTTACGATTGAGAACGATTCTGTGAAAAAACAATTGGGTTGAATGCGCTCCATTAATTGGTAATAAAATATATATATAAAAAAAAAGTAAATTTAGGCATATTTATTTGGTACGTGGGTAAGCTTGTGGTTGACCAAAGATGATCTCATTTGGTCAAATTTTACTACAAAACACATTTCATACGATATCGGTCTCTTGAACTAAGTGGTGGACTGCATTGAAGTTTTAGACGTACAATTGACGGAAATATCTTTCACCAAACTATTTTAAAGAAATCGAGTCATTTTGACAACAAAGATGAATTATAAACCACTTGTAGTCTTACAAACATTTTAGATTGTATTTACTTGAATTATAAGTCGTTTGTGAATTACTATAAGCTAAGTAGATTATAATTTAAAGTATGCGTAAACCGGGAAAAAGTGAAGAAGGGATGGGTCTCAGG
>NC_033794.1:2162775-2163013 GCF_001876935.1 Asparagus officinalis | reverse complement strand
CAAGACCATCCATGTGACTGCCTTGGATCGATCTGGGTCTGAAGGATTTGGCCAAAGAATGTGGGGGTGATTCAGAGGGAGATAACTTCTACTCTAATTTCCAGTTGTTTCTTCTCTCCCCTCTGGCTTTTTTATGTTGGAATAGTTGGAACTAAGCAGTTATGGTCTGGACGGTGAAGACAAGATCCGCTCACCTCCGACCACATTTTCTTTTGGTTCCACCTCTTTCGCACCTTTG
>NC_033794.1:2145176-2162765 GCF_001876935.1 Asparagus officinalis | reverse complement strand
CCTTTTTTTATTTATAAAAAAAAGACTATTCATGTGACTGTTGAGTCCTGTTGGCTTAATCGTGTAGTGGAACGTACTGGTTTTTATCTTGAGTTGTCCGTTGGACAAAAAACGTCCTCATCCTCTCCTGGTCACTTTTCATTTGCTCTACTTTGGAGCAGAGAGAGAGAGAGAGAGGGAGGGAGATAGAGAGATCTTTTTTTCCCTTTTGGAGAGTGTTCTATCTTGTATGTGTCTTCTTCTGTTGATTTTCATGATTAGTTGTTTGATAGAAGTGCATTGATATAATGTAACACGCAAGTTTTTTCTTTTTTGGGTGCAAATTGTGTTATTAAATAAGTCATTAATTATTATTTGTTTTTAATTACAATCATGTATTATTTAGTAACCCAATTGAGAGGCACTAGAGGCACACTCTCCACCACACCTCCAGCCACACCCCCCCTGCTACAGTGCACCGGGGCCCGCTTGAGATAAGGTTGGAGGTGTGGTGTAGCAGGAGGGGAGATATGGTTGGAGGTGTGGTGGAGAGTGTGTTATAACACAGATAATTAACAGATAATCACTATTATAACACAGATATAAGAAATATATCAAATGAAAAGTAAATAAAGTTAGAAATACGGCCTGATGGTCGAGGCGTGCAAGCACTGTCCCAAGAATCTAATTGCCCCCTCTCGTACAGGGCTACGTGGCAAAAGTTTCCGGAGATACAACGACCCTCGGTCAGGCGACCTCCTTCTCGTCGGCACGAGCTTCAAGAAGGCTTTGCGAACTCTTCTAGACTTTCAGGGAACCAACAGAATATAATAGCAAATATTTTGAAAGAGAAGAAGAGGAGAAATTCGTTTGTAAATCTGTGTCTCTAGCCTTCGGCAGGTGTTGGTTTTTATAGGGGAAAAAACAACCGTTACAAATCCCGCGGATTTAATTCTCATAAAAACTCGAATCGGTTTTAATTACTGATTTAATAAAAATCCGTTTTCATTATAATTACCGATTTAATTCTCATAAAAGTTCTTTTTCCGTTTTGATTCTGATTTAAATCTCATGAATATTACCGTTTCAAAATTTAATTCAAAAATAAAAATGTATCAGATTAAAGGCCCATTAATCCGGAGCGGCATTCGTGTCCGCAGGTCGTGTGCGCGCGCCACCCGACCCGAACCCGAACCCGACCCGGCCGGCGCGCGCGTGTGTGGTGTGGAGCATAACCTTTGTTTTCTTCTAGGCATAGGAGAGAAAGAGAAGGCTTATAAAGAGTCTATCTTTCCATCTCTTTTCCAATGTGGGACTAAAGTTTTCCTCTTTTCCTCTACAAACCCAAGTTTTAAGTTACAACTCCAACAGAATGTGCCTCTATCATTTCTCAACCCAGTTATACGACTCATCTTGGATGAAAAGGGTAGAGTATCATTTATGAAACACAGGCTTTAGCTATGTATTAGTGGTACATGAATCATTCTACCCATAATTAGATGGTATAATTAATATTGGCTATGTAAATGTAATTTGCCAAAGTGCGTATATGAATGATGTTTGATGGTCCTGGGTAATATTAGTCTACAAGGGGAGCGAGGGAACTGTTCAGAGAGTAGTGGCTGGGGATATGGGGAGAGATCTTCTCGTACGTGTGGGAAAAAGTTATGAGGGAAATTTTGTGTTTAGATCAAGCCATGTTATTATTAATTAATATATAGACACATGCTAGCGATGGCATTAAATGCTATACTCTGGCTAGAGCCACGTGCTCCACAATATTTTGAAAAATGGAATAACCAGCCGCTTAAAATGTTTATTACGTGGGTTCATTCATGGGCTGTTTGGTTCCTTTTTTTTTGGTGGTAAAAGTGAGAAAAGCTGTCAAAAATATCAGTTTTTTGGCAGCTTTCCCTCAAAATCACCTATTAAAAAGATGATTTTAGGGGAAAGCTGTCAAAAAACTGACATTTTTGACAGCTTTCTCCTCTTTTACCACCCAAAAAAACTTATCCAAACAGCCCCTCATATATATCCTTCACTGCTACCAAGATTAGGGCCATAACATAGACTACTGACTATTTCCATAAGGGTTATTAGGGTTATAACTACGCAATTAATAACTTTCGACACGACTCTAACCCTAACAACCCTAAATCCCTAACCCTACCCGACGTTCCGCAGGAACTCCAACTCAACAAAAGACAAATGGCATGCATTAAGTTGTTATTAGACTCCAGCAGTGGCGTAGCCAGGATTTTTTTCCCTGGCGAAAAGATAATTCTTGCTGGCGATAAATCCCAAGACGTAAACATCGGCGAAGGAGATGACTCGTCCTCCTGCTCCTCGAGCTCGGCCGTTGCGGGGCTCTCCTTGTCGGAGTGGACGACGGGCCTCCAGAAGCCGGCGACAAGGCTCCCCGATTTTACTTTCTTGTCCTGGGCAGCTGCCCAGGGCGGGCAAGCCTCATGTGGCTCCGCCAACGGGCTCCAGGGTCACAAGTATAATAATAATTACCAATCTCATGACCGTATGTATGGATAATGGATACACGGGCTCAAAGACCGCCCCTGCTACTACACTACCATAGCATAATTAGTTAATAGAATCACCGATTCGAATTATTGACTTATATATGCACGCTATAATAGTTTTTACTCTAGGTTCTGATAATCAAATTAACTCATTAAATGTTCCATCAACGCCCTGTCACACAAACACGAAGATACATGATGCCGATAACCTCATAATCATACTCTAAATCGCAATTATGATGGTAATCAAAGCGAAATCCAAACAGTGCACTACAATGTCAATAATGCCAAAATCCTATCACTCCTAATTATGTAACCCTGCGTTCGAATGAGTTAATAATCATGAGACCAAAATCTGTGGACGTGGTCCTTTTTCTTGGTCCTTGTTCTCATAACAACATCCCCAATTCCTATGCCCTCTCTCCGGCTCGGCGCAAGTGCCCGTAGAACCAAAGCAAAGCAACGCAAAGGAGTATTAAAATCCTAAATACACCAAAATTTTGACCCAGCTCCGACCTATATCTATTGCTCTATGATAATGTTATTGTAACGCTTATAAAAACTATATCTAAATACATAATTATTGTAACAGAAATAAAAAATCGGAGGTCGTGATTTGCACGGGGTGCACACCAGTTTTATATATTAGGCAGCAGAATTTTCGGGGTGTTTTTTTAGGAGAGGTGATTATACATAGGACTTATACCATTATTGCACTATCACACAAAAAATAGGAAGCTTTTCTTATAAAATTACAAAGAAAAAATATGAACCGCTACGGACGCTATTTATGTATAATAGTACAAGAGTAGCACAATTGTTATAGTACACTACTCATTTTTTTGTCCACCCCACATATCTACTCTAGTTTCATGATAGTACCTCAAATTTTTAAATTTTCAAATCTACGTCTAAAATCATTTCCCTCATTTTAGATATTCACTCTTTAGAGTTTGTATCTTTTTTAGAACAATGATAATGATAACTAAACCGTAATTTCTAATATTCCATTCAGAAATTAAATTTCTTGTGTACTAATTCTGCCACCTATAGTAATTTATACATTTATAGATTAGAATACATAATAATTGTTATCTAACAACTAAACAATATAAAACATTTAGAAAGTCTTTTCAATAATTTTTACAGATATATCTTAGAAGTTACCCATATTGGTATTTTAATTACACCATATTTGTCAAGAATACTTATATTGATATTTTAATTCCACCCTATTTACCAAGAATACCCATATTGTTAGGCCTGCGAACTTCATTTTAAAAATACCAATAATACCCTCAATATTTATATACAACTTGGAAGTTACTTTTAGGGTGAACTTGAAAGGAGGCTAATAAAAAATCTGCTAAACTCCCTTAACTAACCCACAAACCTCCCACGCTCAAAACCCTAACGCAGTAAAATCCAAAAAATCTTTTAACTGTTTGACGACATGAAAATATTGAGTATAAGGTTTGGGAGAGAAGAAGAAGAAGAAGCAAATGTAAATTCAACGGTTATGTGAGTGCTTTAATTTAATCCCCTTCATTTAAATTATATAAAATATTTTATCCCTCTTCATTTATATTGGAGATCTATAAGGAATTTAGAGTTTGAAAGCATTGTTATCATACACAAGTGTATTGCATCATGCACATATCGCATGCACTGGAATACTAGTAAAGAGTAATTAAAATGTAGTTGTCCAATTCAACATAAAAACATTGGAGATTCCATAGTTTATATAGCGGCTGTTTGGTTCAGGGATTGTTTTTTTATGCATATCATGGGTCATCCGTACTCAAAATCACGTTTGTTTTGCAACACATATTAAATTATATTTGTATAAGTGATAAAATCTAATCAATATTGTTTGGTTGCACATGCATCTTGTTAATGATATGTGACTAGAATCACAAATCCGTGTGAAATCAACATAATTTTAGGGGAGTACAATAGATGCATCCATCTCACGTGTCAACCTCACATTCAAGACGTGAAAAATAGCAAAAACAAACAATATATTTGATAACAAGGTAGGATTTTAAGCTTGTGAATCCCACTTTCCAATGCAAAACCCACAAAATGTGTGAATAAGAACTGTTGGGAAATAATCCTGACGTATGTGTTTGTTTGAGTCATTAGGAGATTGTTAAGCAGTTGAGATTTAGGAGACTGTTAGAAGTTGAGATTTGTGATTAGGAGATTGGAAGTGGTTGTGATTTATCATTAGGAGTTTGTTAGGTAGTTGATTTGAGTTAGCTATTTAATCACTGGGTTGTACGCTGTTTTTGATGAGCAGTGGAGTTTTTGTTTCAATAAAAATATCTTGTGTGCATTTTTCTCCTGCTCCTTCAATCAGGAGAACACGTATGAACGTGTTGTTCTTTGAGTGTTCCAGGTGAGTGAGTTGCTTCTTTAAGTGTTTCAGGTGAGCGTTTTAGTTCTACACGTGGTATCAGAGCGCTGGTATGCCAAAGCAGATGCCGTCGCCAAGCAAATCCCAGAGCGGGAGTGAGGAGCTCACCGACACGGCAACGTCGCAAGCTGCGGCTAGAGAAGGTTCAGTAACTCTCAAGTACCCGATGCTGTCAAAGTCGAATTACCCGGCGTGGGTAATGAAGATGAAGGCCAACATGCGCGCCCAAGGGGTTTGGGCGGCGGTCGAGGCCACTGATGATGGCGAATCGGTGGACGAGAAGAAGGATCAGATGGCGCTCGCCGTCATTTACCAGGCGATCTCGGAGGAGACGATGCTTCAACTCGCTGGCAAGGAGACTGCACGTGAGGCCTGGGAGGCACTCAGAACCATGCACGTTGGTGTGGAACGTGTGAAAGAAGTCAAACTCCAAGCACTTCGGTGGGAGTTTGAGAATCTGCGCATGGGCGATGCGCAGTCGGTGGATGAGTTCGCTACAAAACTCACTACCCTTGTGAACCAGATCCGATCTCTTGGGGAGACAATGGAAGAGAGCCATGTGGTGAAGAAACTTCTTCGTTGTGTGCCACCAAAGTTCTTGCAGATCGCCGCGACTATGGAACAGTTCGGCGATCTCAAGACCATGCAGGTGGACGAGGTGATTGGTGCTCTAAAGGCGCATGAGGAGCGCTACCGTGACTACGACAACCGGCACGAACAGGCGCTTCTAATAAGAGGGGATCCTAAACCCGACGCAAAGTCATCAAGGGGAAAGGAATCTTCTTTTCTAAACAATCGCGGGCATGGGCGTAGTAACGCACGCGGCCGTGGTCGTGGCCGAGGCCGCGGCAATGGAGGTCATGGCAGTAGCACCAGTACTCGCCAGGGAACAAACGGGGGTCGTGAAGGAGGCCGAGACAAGAGCACGATCAAGTGTTTCAACTGCAACAATTTCGGGCACTATGCCTCGGAGTGTCGTAATAAGCACCGAGACGAGGAAGCCAATCTCACCCGTGTTCAAGATGACGAGCCAGCACTACTCATGGCCGAGTGCGCGGGGGGCATGCACAACATGGTGTTGTTGAACGAGGAGAATGTTATTCCGAAGCTACAAACAGTCGAGAAGGCACCAGTCGGGTCTGACGTGTGGTACCTGGACAATGGGGCCAGCAACCACATGACAGGCCAACGATCTATGTTCAAGCACTTGGATGAGAGCATCCATGGGCAGGTGAAGTTTGGCGATGGCTCGATGGTGCAAATCAAAGGGAAGGGATCCATCCTATTTCAATGCAAGAATGGCGAACAACGACTACTACCGGAGGTATATTTCATACCAAGTCTTTGTAGCAATATTATAAGTCTTGGCCAGCTCTCTGAAGATGGAAGTAGGGCTGTTATGTGTGGAGCATTTCTGAGGATATATGACAGGAATGGGAAATTGTTGTTCAATGTCAAGAGATCCCCCAACAGGCTCTACAAAGTTTTGTTGGAAACTTGTGAACCTGTTTGTTTGACAGCAAGCATGGAGGATCCAGCTTGGTTGTGGCATGCGAGGCTAGGGCACGTGAGCTTCCAGGCACTCAAGATGATGGGAGATCGAGAGATGGCACACGGGGTCCCTAAGATTGATCATCCTACGCAGATTTGCGAGGGATGTCTTGTGGCCAAGCAAGCGAGGAATGCCTTCCCCTCCCAGGCGAACTTCAGAGCCGAACACCCGCTGCAATTGGTACACGCAGATCTGTGTGGACCAATAACTCCAGAGACACCCGCCGGCAATAGATATTTCCTCCTCCTTGTTGACGACTATAGCCGGATGATGTGGGTGTACATGATCAAGCAGAAGAGTGAAGCATTTGGGGCGTTCAAGAAGTTCAAGACATTGATCGAGAAGGAGGTTGAGCACAAGATAAAGGTGTTGAGAACTGATCGTGGTGGCGAGTTCTTATCCCGACAGTTCACAACTCTGTGTGAAGATGAAGGCATCCAGCGGCACTTGACAGCGCCCTACACGCCACAACAAAACGGCGTTGTTGAACGAAGAAATCGTACTGTCTTAGAGATGGCAAGGAGCTTACTAAAGAGCATGTGTGTGCCTGAAACTAGGAATGCCTTCCCCTCACAGGCTAACTTCAGAGCCGAACACCCGCTACAGTTAGTGCACGCGGATTTGTGTGGACCGATAATACCGGAGACACCCGCCGGCAACAGATACTTCCTCCTCCTTGTTGACGACTATAGCCGGATGATGTGGGTGTACATGATCAAGCAGAAGAGTGAAGCATTTGGGGCGTTCAAGAAGTTCAAGACATTGATCGAGAAGGAGGTTGAGCACAAGATAAAGGTGTTGAGAACTGATCGTGGTGGCGAGTTCTTATCCCGACAGTTCACAACTCTGTGTGAAGATGAAGGCATCCAGCGGCACTTGACAGCGCCCTACACGCCACAACAAAACGGCGTTGTTGAACGAAGAAATCGTACTGTCTTAGAGATGGCAAGGAGCTTACTAAAGAGCATGTGTGTGCCTGCAAAGTTGTGGGGGGAGGCAGTGAGGCATGCTGTCTACATACTAAATCGAGTACCGACGAAAGCCTTGACTGGCAAAACCCCCTATGAGATGTGGACTAGCAGGAAACCTCATCTTGAGCACCTGAGGGTTTTCGGGTGCACTGCACATGTTAAGGTGCCAAACGTGTTCACTAAGAAGCTCGATGATAGAAGCACTCCCATGGTGTATCTCGGTGTGGAAGCCGGGAGTAAAGCTCATCGTGTATACGATCCACGGCGCAACAAGTTGTATGTGAGCAGAGATGTTGTGTTTGATGAAAATAAGAGATGGGAGTGGGATGAAACAATCAGCAATGATCCAGAAAGTCGGATAACATTCACTGTTGAGAAGGGAGGTGAATCATGCCAGCCGGAGCACGAGCAGCAGGAGGCCGTTTCTCCACCCCTGGTGTCAAATTCACCCATACTTGCATCTACAGCGAATACTCCAGACCACGACGTCGCAGGTGGCGATAATGTGGATCAGCCGAGCGTGGCAATTCCAACGACACCGACAACTCCACCAAGCGCTTCCCTGAGCTCTAATGATTCATCTTCTGATGATAGGCCAAGGCGTTATCGTGCTCTCAATGAAATTTATGCTGAAACCGAGGAGGTCGAGTGTGAGCACGAGCTATTCCTTCTCGCCGCCGAGGAGCCGGTGACGTACTGCGAGGCTGCTAAAGAGAAACAGTGGCTGATGGCGATGCAACAAGAAATTGATGCCATCGAGAAGAACAAGACTTGGTTCTTGACCGAGTTGCCACCAGGACATAAGCCCATTGGAGTTAAGTGGGTGTACAAGCTCAAGAAGGACTCGGAAGGAAATGTGGTGAAGCACAAGGCAAGGCTCGTCGCAAAGGGGTACGTGCAGCAACAAGGCATTGACGTCGAAGAGGTCTTTGCGCCAGTAACAAGGATGGAGACTGTGAGGTTATTGCTCGCTATCGCAGTTCAACGAGGTTGGGAGGTTCATCATATGGATGTCAAGTCAGCCTTTTTGAATGGCGACCTCCAAGAAGAAGTGTATGTGTGCCAGCCGGAGGGGTACATCAAGAAGAATCAAGAAGACAAGGTGTACAAATTATCTAAGGCGCTCTACGGGCTGCGACAAGCACCTAGAGCGTGGAACATGCGACTGGATAAGAGTCTGAAGAGTCTCGGTTTTGAGAAATGTCCACAAGAACAGGCAGTCTACAGGAGAAACAAAGATGCAGAAACTCTTGTGATCGGTGTCTATGTTGATGATCTGATTGTTACTGGTACTAGTGCACAAGAGATCGAGCAATTTAAGCAGCAAATGATGAAAGAGTTTGAGATGAGTGACTTGGGACATCTTTCATACTATCTGGGCATTGAAGTGGAGCAAAGAAATCAGTGCATCTCACTGAAGCAAGCCTCATACGCCAAGAAAATATTGGAGCTAGCAGGTATGAGTGATTGCAATCCCACAAAATGCCCGATGGAGCCCAAGCTGAAGCTTAGAAAAGAAGAAGGAGGAGAGCTAGTGAACCCAACCAAGTACAGGCGTTTGATTGGAAGTCTAAGATATTTGCTTCACACCCGACCGGATCTGGCCTACGCTGTCGGGATGGTGAGCAGATATATGGAAAAGCCACGAAGTTCACATTTCCAAGCTGTCAAGCAGATACTGAGGTATGTGAAGGGGAGTATCAACTTTGGCCTGTGTTACACTAGGGGAGGAGATGAGAATTTAGTAGGGTACAGCGACAGTAATCTCGCCGGTGATGTTGATGACAGGAAGAGCACAAGCGGATTGGCATTTTACTTCTGCGGGAATTTGATATCTTGGGTGTCGCAGAAGCAGAAGAGCGTGGCGTTATCATCATGTGAAGCCGAGTTTATGGCAACCACAGTAGCAGCTTGCCAAGGCATATGGCTGAGGGCATTGTTGAGCGAAGTAACTGGACGAGATCCTAAACCAATCACCCTCTACGTCGACAACAAATCAGCAATTGCGTTGATGAAGAATCCAGTGTTCCATGGGAGGAGCAAGCACATCGACACGCGTTTTCACTTCATCCGTGAGTGTGTTGAAAAGGAACTGATCGTTGTTGGGCATGTGAGCACAAATGAGCAACGTGCAGATATCATGACCAAAGCACTTGCCAGAGTAAAATTTGGAGAAATGTGCAAGCTACTTGGGGTCAGAAACCTTGAGTTCCCACGTCAAGATTAGGGGGAGTATGTTGGGAAATAATCCTGACGTATGTGTTTGTTTGAGTCATTAGGAGATTGTTAAGCAGTTGAGATTTAGGAGACTGTTAGAAGTTGAGATTTGTGATTAGGAGATTGGAAGTGGTTGTGATTTATCATTAGGAGTTTGTTAGGTAGTTGATTTGAGTTAGCTATTTAATCACTGGGTTGTACGCTGTTTTTGATGAGCAGTGGAGTTTTTGTTTCAATAAAAATATCTTGTGTGCATTTTTCTCCTGCTCCTTCAATCAGGAGAACACGTATGAACGTGTTGTTCTTTGAGTGTTCCAGGTGAGTGAGTTGCTTCTTTAAGTGTTTCAGGTGAGCGTTTTAGTTCTACAAGAACAGCCCCTAAAATGGCTTAACACTTAAAATGGAAATTATGAAATATCTTCACATAAATATGAAGAGGAAAAAAAAAACCTAAACAATAGAAGCACCCATAGTTGAATTTGAAAAAAGAAGGGGGAAAAACATAAGAAATCCCTGCCCAATAAAACCCACCCTCTTGTCCTCTCCTCCCCTCACTTCAAACAGAAGCAGCCTGCTTCAACTACAACAAAACACTCACAAAAAGTGTTGGCTAAAATTTCTCAAAGACATTGGAAAAATGAGAGGAGGAGGAAGAAGAAGAGCCAGCTCTCTCTTCTCCTATTCCCTCTAAACCCACAAGAGCCCGAAGCAATGGCAGCTCCCTTTGACCCCCTCTTTTGCCCTGAAGAGCCCTTCATCGAAGAACTCTATGAACCCAATGTAGAAAGAACTCATCTTTTTGAACCCAACTCGGACGCAGACGAATTCCTCTCCTCTCTCCTAACGAACGAGCAAAAACCTCAAAACTTCACTAATCTCAACGACCCATATCTCCTCTCAGCGAGAAACGACGCGGTTCAATGGATCAAAACCACAAGCTCAAGATTTGGGTTCAATGCGCTCACCATTCTCTTAGCAGTCAACTACCTCGACCGCTGCTTCCTCTGCTCCGCTGGACTACGATTACAGCAGGACAAGCCGTGGATGAAGCAGCTCTCTGCGGTTGCTTGCCTCGCCCTCGCCGCTAAGGTCGAGGAGACACGTGTCCCGTTCTTGTTGGACCTTCAGATTCCGCCGGCGGCGGAGGAAGTTGCCGGGTTTGTGTTCGAAGCTAAGACCGTGAGGAGGATGGAGTTGCTGGTTTTAACTACGCTCGGTTGGAGAATGAATCCGGTCACCGCCCTGGATTTTATTCAGTGCATTTTGCCAAAGTTGAAGGATTGTGATGATGATACTGCTGTTGAGGTCTTGAGGAGCTGTGAGCATGTTCTGGCCTCAGTTTTATCCGGTGGGTTTTTGTCAAAATGCGATCTTTTTTTGCTTTTTGTTTGAGGTTTCTTATCATCCTTGTGGTAAAAATTGGATTTTTATTTGCTAATTAGATTGGAGATGGGTTCAGTTCCCCCCCTCTGTTTGGGCTGCTGCTGCAACGATGCAAGCAACGGGGGTGCATTCTGATGCAATGCAGCACATTTTTGACCTGCTTCAGGTCTCCAAGGTTTGATTTTGATTCTTACTCGTTCTCAGTTCAATCAGCAATTTACGAAAACTGATCGCTTTTATGAAATTTTTTGCAGGAAAATGTTGAGGAGTGCCGTGGGCTCATTGTTGAATTAATGGGTAATGGGTGCAATAAGAGGAAGAGTTGTTGCTTAAACCCACCGAGCCCAAATGAGGTGATTGCTTCATGTTTTAGCTACGAGAGCTCATCGAGCTTAGATTCATGGCAAGTGTTGCCCTCATCAGTTTCCTCGTCTCCTGATCCAAATTAAGAGACCCAACCGTTCCATTATCTGAATTTTAGTCTTAATTAATTTGTCACGATTAAGATTCTTAATGGGAGGAGGAATTGGGCTCCATCTCTTGCTGAGCTCTGGGGACCAAATTTTGCTTTGATGAATTGGGCGATATGAGGAAGACAGAAAAGAGAGCAGAGAGGCTAGAGAGTAGAGAGAGAGAGAGAGAGAGGGCCTTTTTCTTTTCTGTTGAAAAAATATATATTTATGTATTATTGTATTCTGTGTGATGTCCTGTCAAATGCCATCAATGCCTTTGTGTTCAATTCTCTCCTCAATCAACTCGTATATTTATGAGCGAAGGCACACATTTTTGGCTTGTGGATTCAGTTGCTATTCCATATGGGGGAGCTTCATTAAATTGCGAGGGTAGATGCTACATTTGAGTGCATAAAGATCAAGGGAAAAAATTTCATAAACATCTCGAATGGTAAAAGATTTACTGTAACTTGCATGGGTAAGTTTGATTAATCCCCTGTCATTGCAAAAGTTTCCTCGATGACTCATCGTCATTCTCATTGTACGTTTGCTCAAAAGCATGTTTTATATAAATAACTAATCGTTTTAAGTAAAGTTATGGAACTACTTCACTGTAAAAGATTTGATGTAATTGAGTTTTCCATTCACATTACATCTCTGAAAACTCTCATAAAGAACTAAAATTTCGAATTGCAGAGTTTCGAAGGCTTACATGCAAGTAACTCTGCAATAGGGAGTTATTCAGAAGTTCTCCATTCTTGATGGAATTTAGAGAGATTTAGTTTATGCTTGTAGTGTTTCCCTGTCAGTTGGGTGTTGGCCACTGAGATCGATAGAGGTGTGATTTTAATAACCCAATTGTTTAATTAGAAGGATTTTGTTTTTACTTTAGTAGGGTTTGACCTCTGGCACAATTGGGAGAAGGGAGCTCCTTGATGCTCAAAACGCACAACACCTACTACACTTGGACTTTTTGAGCGTGGAGTGTTACCAAGGGTAGATTAAGTCCTTAAAAAAAAAGACAATGGGCTAAGTGCTCTTAGATACTAACAGACAAACACAAGATCACTGCTCATGTGCTGCTTTCTGATCACTTTTGCTTCTCCAAAATTATTTTAAGTTGATCATTGTTCTTTTCTTCTTTGTAAATATTAGTGTAGAGAAATGTTCTCTTAAAGCATCTCCAACCCAAAAACTCAAAATAGTATAGTTTTTACACTAAGTTGGTGTAGTTTTTACACCGAATCACTATTTCATCTCCAACCCATTACACCAAATTTTACACCAAAAAGAATATTCATTTTATGATTCTTATCTTCTAAAATTTTTATCTATTTAAAATATTTAACAAATTATATATTATATAATTATATAATACATTACATATAATTAATTATAATAATATATTTTATGAATAAAATACAAATATGAAAATAATGCTTAATCAAGTTAAAATATTACTTTCATAAATTTATGTGCTAATTTATGTGTAATTTTTTATTATAATACAACATAAATTTATTATTATAAAATATATTATTAAAATATTATTATGTTGTATTATTATTTGTTATAAAAATAATATAAATTTAGAATTAGCACATATATTTTATGAATTAGCACATAAATTTATTATTAAAGAAAATGATAATACAACATAAATTATTGTGTAATAAAAGGGATATTTAATTAATTATGTGCTAAGTTATGTTGTATTATTATTTTTATCTAAATAATTAAAAAAATAAAAGGCTAAAAATAAATTAAAATGATGCACCAAAGCTACAGTGCTGTGCCAAATTTGGTGCAGCACTGTAGCAGTTATCAAAATAGCGTGAGTTTTAGAGTTGGGTTGGAGGGATAAAATCGCGTCAAATTGGGTTTTCGCGTCAAATAGCCTCTCCGTTGGAGATGAGATGCTCTTAGGGGTTGATTGGTTCAACAAAACTTTTATCACTTGAGGTGGATTTGAATTTCTTGAGTAAAAAGTGTCTCATTTTCATTTATGGGATTCCATATAGAATCTCTTTCAAAAAAATTTAACATTAGGTATCCATAAAATGGAAAAAAAGTAACTTTTGGGATTTGCTAAATCCTACAATTTGGAGAGTTTTCTGAATGCTAAAAAATTAAAGTTTTTGACATTATATATATTCACACATTTGCTTTCCTCAAATCAATTTGAACCAAACAAAAGATTAGAAATTTTAAAATATGTTTAAAATACGCGGACTTAAAATTCTTGATGAGAAACCAAATCCTATAATTTTAGCATTTGAAGCAAATAGCCTCCTAGCTAGCAAATGAGGCTAGATTTAAGAGTATAGAGGCCAATAGGATCCTCAAAAGAATATCTAATGCTTATGTGATTCACAAGATTGATTTTATTAGAGTAGTACATGAAGCATTTTAGGTGTGGTCATTTGAAAATTTTGAAGTCCTTGGTGAGCTCTGAAGTAGGTAACATTGATTTGACCAGCCACAGCCACTGGGTAGAAAGTAAAGGGTAGAAGTATGGTGGTCAAAATCAGCCTCTGTTTACAGTTTTACTGCTTCACCTTTCTGTAGTACAACATTGATGCAAAGGCTCTGCTTCCTCTTTTGTAGGCTTTGATGATTCCATTCTAATCAATCATATGATACGTGCTCAATTCTCAAGTATAGAACTAAGTTTTTCTCACTTCATCATCTTGTTGTTCTTCGGCGAAAATCAGTGTGATCGGTGGCAAAATAGCAATGCATTTGATCGATGCAGTTTCACTTATTGACCGAGAAAGGAAAATGTTGATGACTCATTAGGAAGAGCAAAGGTCTATTTACCGGCTGGCCAACTAATAAGAAATTGCTACATTCATTTGCTCATGCTTTTATCTGAAAAAAAATTCTCCAAGTCACTACTCTTATTTCTGCTTAATAAAAAATAGTGATCAACATATATGCTCCTCATAAAAAATTAAAGCTTTAGGGGCTGTTTGGTTGCACACTTTTTGAGAAAACTTTTCTCAAAATATCTGACAATGGTAAATTTGTAATTAAAAGTTTACCAGAGATTTCTGTAAATTGTGTTTGGTTCAACAAAAAAATTACAGAAATATTTTCTATAAAATATCAAAACCTACCAAATTTTACAAAAAACAATTTCCTCTAAAAATGAGAGGAAATCACCAAAAATCTGACACATACCATATTTAATTAAAAACCTACCAAAGCTTGTTATTTTCTATAAAGTTATGAGCTATTTTCTTGTTTTGAACCAAACAAGCAAAGTACAAAACAAAGAAAATTGGTACTTTTTTATTTCTCAAAACTTTTCCTATAATTTTTTTAAGAAATACAAGGAAATCATATTTTAGATGGAAAACATTTTCTATAATTTCTAGAAATTGAACCAAACACCCCCTTAACATAAACAATATTGAAAACCTTGCTTGTGCTTGGTAGTGAGGTGTCATATTCCCCTCAACTCATTGAAATCGGGGTCCACATTCACATGGGTACCAAAGATAAGTTTGTGTTTGATAGTAAGGTGACATATTCTCCTCCATTCATTAAAATCGGGTCCGACATTTACATGTGTTGGGGAGTGGTAGTGAATTGGAATAAGTGTATGGAAATATGACACCTCACTACCAAGCACTTTGTGAATAAAAGCTCTTTGTCTATTAACTTTTTTGTCCGTTGTTTTTGCATTGAGACTTGTGCTAGCATTTGATACAAATAAATGCACAAATATCAAAGATAGCATTGATGTGTAACACAAATCTTAAAACATAACTAAGAGATAAAAAGTTTGGTAGCCAAGTGCGCCTATCCACTTAAGTTTATAGAAGCTTTATCCATATTTTACGAAGATAGTATACATTTATTTATTAATCTATAGAAGGGAAATCAAACTCATTGAGGTGCCAATGTGTCAAGCAGTAGTTAGGTCCTATTGAAGATAAATTTTTTTTCCCAACAGGCCGGCGGGTCGTCGAAGAAGAAAGGAAATCATAGATCCTTGAGTTTCTTTACTTCCTTTGAGAAAAAGAAATAGTAATTAATCTTTAAAAAAATGAAAAAAAAGAAAAACCTGCATCAAGGCCAAGGCTCCAAATCTAGTGAAAGTCCAACCTCGTTGACTATAGCAGGCATGTGTAATTTCAGGAATAAAACACATCTAACCTCAAAATGAAAAGGAAAAAGGAAGAATAGATCAGCTAGCACATCCAAGAGATAAGAAAACATTAATCAGTAGGTACTAATTAATATACACTGTGCATGCATTAGTTGAGAGAGTTGCTGGGTTGATAATGAGCCAGGAGTCGAATCTATATGTTTTTCAATGTCACCTCCACCCTGACAAGAGATTATAAGTTTAATTCCCACTACGATGCAAATATTTATAATTCATATCAACGTAGCTAATATTATATTATCACATGCGCTGAAAATGGTGAAGGTCGAGAAACTGAGAAGGAAACAAGAACTCAAAAAGAAAAGCAACAAGGAAACAAAAGACGACATCCATCACTCATCAAAAGTCGAAATAGGGTTTGAAAATTTGTAGCAAGCCTTTGATTTTGAGCTCTTTGTTGCTCTGCTTTGCCCCCCTTGGCCCACACAATTATTTGTGTATAATATATATGACGGCAATCTCTCTTTTTTTTTTTTTCCTTGATGCGATCGATCTCTTCTTTTTCTTTGACTTGGTCCTCCATAATATACTCTCGTCTCCTCACCCAACTACATGGATAGTGTAATTAATCAGCTTAAATATTTTTGAACTTTACCTAAAACATTACTTCATCTATATATCTACCTTTTGAAAGTGCTTCTTTTGTTATGCAAAGTGATTTAAATTTTTTTTTCTTTGCCCCTTATATCTAATTTGGTTTTTCATATCTCTGAAATTAATTAACCTCTCAAATTGTTTCAACTTACCATGAGGTCTACCAATTCCGAAGTCATTTTAAACTAGTCTATGAAATCTTTGACATTACTATTAGATCCTCACATTCTCACGAGTTACTACAAGTTAATATCTCCAATTGGTACTTACTCTTATTTCGATTTAATTCCAGCGGCTGCTTCTACTCTGGATAGGAGGAACTAACTTGAAATAGAATATCGGAATTGGGGGACTTAATAACAATGTCAATAACTTTAGGGACTAATGTTGAAATACCTTGAAGGATGTATAAAGGAATATCCTTTTTCCTAATTATATTGTAACACAAATATAATAGAAACTGGTTCTTTTACCATCTTTCCCTTCAAATTAAGATATGATACAGGACGCAACTAATATGAGAATAGCCGTAAAGAAAAAGAGTCATTTCTCTCTAGTCTCTATATATAGAATATATACCCGCCTACACTTTCTTCAAAGATTCACTGCTATGAACTTAGAGAGTTTGCTATAGGGACCCAAAATATGAGACCAATAAAGGGGACAAGTGAGGTGTCCCCATCTTATTGGATAATGAGTTGACCATCATTAATGATGACCAATTCATTATCCAATAGGATGGGGACACCTCACTTGTCCCTTTTATTGGTCTCATATTTTGGGTCATTAAAGATTTTTTCCAATTAAAAAGAGTGGAGCTAGGCTACTATACACTCCACTCGTATTTGTCATTGAAGAGTATATTCTCTAATGAACTAAAATTAATCACTTACTATCTAGCTCACTTATAAACCATAATAATTAAACCAACCCCAGTAACAAAATTTCCTCAATACGGGACTGATTAAATTCATTTGGGGGGAAAAAGAAGAGCTCGAAACATCAATTTCTAGCAAGTACTAGCAAACAATCATGATACGGAGTGTACCGTGGGGACAAATAATATTGCACGAATCTTGAAACCCCAATGGAGCCAAAAAGCAACAACAGTTGATATATATGCGTGAAAGCGTGGGTGGATGGATGGACAAATTAAGAAAAGGGTGGCATGCGGGGCAACGGACCACCGCCGCGTGCTCTAGCTAGTTGCATGGCTCTATTGTGCGCAAGCCGCGTACTGTTGCTGTACGTGTCACTGTTTGTAGCGGTTGTCTTTGAGCTGAGATGCTCCAATATTGATTGGTGTAGAAA